>NC_073345.2:12917777-13218055 GCF_027580225.2 Misgurnus anguillicaudatus
ATTGTTTTTATAGCTGATTGATCATATTCCTAAATCCAGCTTGACCACCTTATACTATTATGATGATCAGCAGCAAATAAAAATAAAATATAAAAAAATATCTTAAAATGGATTTCTAGCAAATATTTAGTGAGACCATCTCAGTCAATCCATCTTAACAAGTCGAAATATTCGTTTTCTCTTCTTCAAATTGCATGTAGGCCAGCATACACAATGCTGTGTTGTTATTAGTAAATCAAACATGATTTGACATGCTAGCATTTCAGGAATATCTATTACACATCTGTCATTTCCATCCTAAACTCAACCTCCAAAAATGTACAAGCCTCATCTCGTCCTCAGTTTAATGCTTGAGTCATTCATTAACATTGATACTGTATATTACAGCATCTTATTATAACAAAACATCTACAGTACTGTGCAAAAGCCTTAGGCCACCATGCTACCATTAGATTTGTTGTTTTTGCAATTGAATAGTGATCATATATAATTATTTCTCTTTATTAGAATACTACCAGAAAATACAGGAAATGTGTATGTAGTATTAAAAACAGTATAAAAATGTAAACTGATGTATCAAGTATACAATAGCAGGCAGCTACTGGATCTCTTAAACCTTAATAAAATTAAATCCTAATTTCTAATTCTAATCGAATGACTTCAGGACTTCAGTCTTCTCAAAAAGCTCAAGATGTGTTTCGTGCCAAGAGAGGTCACACTAAATACTCACTGATGCCTGAAGACATTAAGTTCTGAAAATTGTTTTGTTTTTAATTTTGTGTATACATTTCCTGTATTTTCTGTTTGTATCTTAAAAAGGAGTGAAAAATAAATAAATATGGATGGACATTAAAACTTTACTAAAACAACAAAGCTGGTGGTGGTGGCTTTTGCACAGTACTGTATATATGACCCTGGATCACAAAACCCCATACGGGTATATTTGTAGCAATATCCAACAAAACTTTTGTCATTGTATGAGTCACAATTATCTATATTTTTCAATGCCTTAAATCATTGGAATATTAAAGGATTAGTCCATATTCTTAAAAGAAAAATCCAGATAATTTACTCACCACCATGTCATCCAAAAGTATGTCTTTCTTTGTTCAGGCGAGAAGAAATTATGTTTTTTTGAGGAAAACATTGCAGGATTTTTAAAATTTTAATGGACTTCAATAGAGCCCAACACTTAACACTTAATTCAACACTTAACAGTTTTTTTCAACGGAGTTTCAAAGGACTATAAACAATCCCAAACGAGGCATAAGAGTCTTATCTAGCAAAACGATTGTCATTTTTGACAATAAAAATTACAAATATACACTTTTAAAGCACAACTTCTCGTCTAGATCCGGTCGTGATGCGGTAGCGTGACCCGACGCAATACGTCATCACGTCAAGAGGTCACAGAGGATGAACGCGAAACTCCGCCCCAGTGTTTACATGTGTTGAGAAAGAGGACCGGTCCTACGTTGTTGTATGTCAACTGATACTAATGAATGTCTTTGTGGCAGTTTATTGTTTACAATGCTCCGCAAATGTGCGTTTTATATATGTAACACGTGACCTCCCTACGTCACTACGCATTTACGTTACGTCGCGCTGGACCGGACCTAGACGAAAAGTAGTGGTTGTACATACAGTAGCGAAAAGTACATATTTTTTATTTTCCTTGTCAAAAATGACAATCGTTTCGCTAGATAAGACCCTTATGCCTTGTTTGGGATTGTTTATAGTCTTTTGAAACTCCGTTGAAAAAAACTGTTAAGTGCTGAGTTAAGTATTAAATGTTGGTGTCTATTAAAGTCCATTAAAATTAGAAAAATCTTGCAATGTTTTCCTCAAAAAACATAATTTCTTCTCGACTGAACAAAGAAAGACATCAACATTTTGGATGACATGGTGGTGAGTAAATTATCTGGATTTTTCTTTTAAGAAAACGGACCAATCCTTTAAGTAAACAATGTTTTGTACATTTCATACAGGAAATATATATAAAACGTTTTTATCATTAATATTATGTGTTGCTTAGGATTTCATTAGGACATTTTAAAAATGAGATTTTTTTACCTTCAGATTCAAGATTTTTTTCAAGAGTTGTATCTTGAACAAATATGGCAAAACCAAATATCCTAACAAAACACACCAATGGTAAGCTTATTTATTTATAAAAAAATAAATGACTTATGGTTTTGTGGTCAAAGGTCACATTTTATGTTTATTAAAATGCCATTTCTTACTTTGTTGGTGTCAGCCACAGTGCTCTGTCGAGCATCATATATACACAGCTTGTGAGATTGAGCGTTGGCGTCAAGTATTGTCTGCAGGTAGCGCTCATCCTCTCTGCAGCGACGGTCTGAGGGTCCCACCTGTGGCTGACCACAGCGAACTATAGCAGCCTGACTCTCGGGATGAATCCAGGACAGCACCTGACACAATAATCAGAATAATTATCATATTGTAATGCAGGGGCTGGCCATAAACACTCACTGTTATAGCATGTAAAAACAGCAAAGAAACATGAAGTAATGTGAAAATGCAGAGCATTATGTATCCTCATGCCAAGATGAATAACTATATATATTTATACCATGTGCTATTGAATGCTTTATTCTGATTGGTTGATGTTTCGCAGATGTTGGTTATTTTTCTGTACAATGCACACCTAACCAGACAAATCAGGGCTCCAGACTGCCACCAAAATTTGAGAGTGTGCCACTGAATTTTACATCCAGTTGCACATGTGCGACCAGTAAATTTGACCTTTTTTGTGATGTGACACTGAATTTGAAAACAGTACTTTCTGCATCTATCATTAAAGTATTTATTCGTAATAAAGTGGAAATAAGTAGAAATGTGAATATTTGAATAGCATGTTGATTTACAGTGTGTGCCCCTAAATTTTCTGGTTGTGCCCCTAAAATTTTCAGTTGGGGGCCACTGTGCTCCTAGTGAAAAAAGTTAGTCTGGAGCCCTGCAAATGTCTAAAAATAACCATCAGAGTGATGTTTGTGGTGACCGTATAAGCAGAATAATTGACTCCGGTCCTTTGAATTTAAAAAAGTAAATGCACACTGCTTTACGTCATTACCACTTTAGTTGTGCATTATTTTCGATAATTCAATGGCCCGTCATCAATTATTCCTTACATAAACAACAGATTGGTTACATAAATGTACAAAATAGGACAAATTGAGGAGGCTCACAGGGAAACGGCGTTTGGCTCTAAAGGCTGCCACTCTCTTCAGCTCGTCCTCTGTGACGTTTGAAGGTACGACCAGAAGTGCTGGGTACGTCTCACACACTTCATAATTGCTGTTGACTTTACTGATAATCCAGCTCTCATTCGGCAGACCCTGCCAAATAATTCAAAGAAATTATTTGAATTACAAAATGTGCATTCCTTATATTCTGTCTGTTTATGCACATTATCTTGCTGTTTATCAGAATTTTATTTAGAAAAACATGTTTTAATTCTGTGCTAAACAAAATAAATGAGTTTACAGTATACAAACTGATACTATAAATTGCGTAGAATTTATATACTCATGTATTAGGGGTCTTACTGGTTTATACCAAAAAAGGTCATCAAATCGACAGCTCTTATATAAACCTAAATGGTTATCTATTGTCTGTGAGAGGAAATGTGATAGATTTTACCTGTCTCTTGTACTCAGAGACTGGGTCATAGATCTTCCAGCCGTCTTCTGGAAACTTCTCTCGATATTTAAAGGCAAAGAGAGGCTAAGAGCAAAGAGAATTCATATTTGAACAAGCCAAAATATTTGACATAATATGTACTGTGCTGTGAAATATAGCATGTCAGTGTGATTCCTCTTACCAGGTAGTGGGACAAAGGAAATGCATACTTTGACAGTATTTCAAACACCTCCAAATTACTCTGTCCTTCTTTTCTGTAAGCAAATCGGGGGTTCCTCAAGTCCTATAAAAAAGCAAGTAAATAAGTCAAACATGTGCATTAAAAGAAGTGTAATATGAAAGACAGAAAAGAGTCTTTTACCTTGCAGACGATCTCCAGTCCCTGATTGTTTTCTCCATGACTCTGAACAGCGATGGATTCAAGCCTGCTTACGGCTCCAAGATTTACATCCAACACAAAGGGAGGATCCTTTATACCAAACACAGCGTTAATAACAACCAAAACATGCATACAAAACATTTAATTTAATCAAAGGCTATGTTTACACAACAATGATGTAAAGAAAAGCGGAAAAGATTTCCCTTTGCATTTATGAAAAATGTGGCTGTTTTAACTTCTGTTAAAAACTTTTACATTTACACGGATTTGCGGACACAACTAAATCCGCTGTATTACGTGTGTCACGCCAGTAGATGGCGATGTTACCTTGTAAAGAAACACTACAGTCCTGCGCACATACACATAAGTCAACAGAGAGATAAGTAATGCTGCGTTCACACCAGCCGCGGTAGAGGCGGCAAAGACTTGCTATTTGCGCGTAGTTGGACGCTTGAACATTTAAATCTACTCGCTTCATATGCGCGTGAAACTCTAGTCATTGGAGACATTCACGCGGAAATTCTTGTCATGGGAGGGGCTTCTGCGACTCCGCTAAGACACCGCTCGCTTTCTGTAATCACGTCACTACTACAGCAAGGTCCTAATTGATTAACGCGGCGTGGTTTAAATTTTTTAACTTGCGCGTTTCCCGCAGCAACGCTCAATTCGCATGGAGCGCCCCATCCGCGCCTTCTGCACCAATCCCGCCGCAGGATGCCTAATCGCGTCTTTGCATTGACTTAACATGTAAATCACTTGCGCTTGCCGCTGTCGTGAGCAATCCGGTCCCCCCGAGCGGTTCGGTCTCCCCTAGGACCCCGATTGGTATCTAGCACTAATGCCTGCTCAAAAATGTGTCATTGCAATATCTCGTCTGCATACGTGGCTAGCAAGCTAATTTTGTTGTACAAAATAGAAGCATAACATTTTAAAAAAATAAAAGTTAACTAAAAAATAATATAATAAACTAATATTCATGTTGCAGACACGTCAGTACTTTGTGTCATAATCTGCTTTACAAAAACAATACTTTTATTTTTTGTAAATTATTAACATACCTTACGGAATATATTTTTTAATAGTAAAAGTGTAGTAATCATTGCTTATAATTATAATTTAAATGTGTGATTCAACTATGTAGTAATCATGTTTTGTATAAGTAATTAATGAGTAAGTCATTGTATAAGTAGACATTCAAAAGTGGAAATGGTACACTATAATAATCTAAATAATAAAATGACATATGCAATGTGTAGATCTCCCACCTATAGCCTCATTTATATACTACTATATGAAACATATCATTTAAAAGACATTAATTGTAATTTTAACAAAGTTCTAACTACATAAATCATAACGCGATTTTGTAGGAATTGTAATAAGGCGCTAAGAAAACTACCCAAGAGGAGTTTTTTCAGCCAATGGAATCACGCGGGGTCCTAGGGGAGACCGAATTGCTCATGACACCGCCTATACCAGGTCTGGTGTGAACCCTACATAAGTGATAATGCACATGCAGCCGGATGTTATCGCAGAAATAATCCCAGACAGTGTGATCAGGACCTGACACGAAGCAGAGGGTCTTGTATCACACTGAAGGGCTTATTAAACAGAGGAATGCGTTACCCGAGCCAAACTCTTGAAGAAGAGCTTGAAGTCAGTGATGGTTAAGGTTCCCCTCACAACACCAGAAAAAGGACAGATATACATCACGTCTTTGGCTGTTGAAACACCAGAAAACATACAAAGTTGTCTACGGCTGAGATACACAACAGAAGCCACCACTAAAGACTACTAACTAAAATATCCTTATACTTTTAGCATTACCAAGACTAAACTTACTATTCCATAAATGAAAATCAGTTAATGAAATAAAAAAGTAACACATTTGATCTTATGACAAAAAGCTGTGATTGTTCTGGTAGGCCTGATCATGGGTTTGTTTGGTACAGCAGTGGAAAGATGTTAAACTTTAAATGTGCCGAGTATCTTACCAATAGCTTTGATAGATTCTCCAGGTACACATGGAGCTTCCTCCATCTGAGCCTGCTTATTTCCTTGTCTCAGTGCCTGTCAAAAGACAAACAAACATTTAATTTAATATTATTTCTTTATTTTGCCCATATATATATGCCATTTAACATTATATGAAAACTACATGATTATATGAAGTCATTATGCATTACGCTGGTAAAAATCCATATTCTGTGCAAGCCGCAATTGTGAAAAGTATACAGATGTTTACAATAAAAATGTTAACATGACCCAAAGATTAAGTTAGTACAATATTTACATTTTTAGAAGCCAAAATATTACCCTATCTGATTGTGAAAAACAAGCTAATTGTAACCTTAAACTTCAGTGTCACAGCCAACTTTTCATCAGTGATTATTAAACAACCTTGATGGATTTTACTGGAACTCAAAATCAAAATGATTTGTCTCTTTCAGTCTGATCATTTCTAAGTGCATGGTTGCATAAAGGCCCACAACGTGCAGGAAGGAAAATCAGATGGGAATGGGTGGGGTTTGTGGATCTGTGGCTCCACCCACAGTGACTGAGCTGTTTGGCAACATCATAGACACTGGGGAATAAAAGAATTCAGTCATTCTGTTTAAGCACGGCTGCGGGACAACGGCAGCACTGTTGACATCCAGCGGCTTGACCTTCACCCAGACAAAAGATCTTTGGAGATCTGTTCAGAATTATGCTAATAAAGCCTTGGAAAGATGACACGGGGTGGTGACATTTCATAGGGACATACAAGTCAGAAACATGTGTACAGTCTCAGTACTGAAGAGTAAAAGATATTCCAGAAGATTTATCAGTAACATGGATATAAACTTTAATGTAAATGTATAAAAGAAAACTAATGCACTTACAATGAAAGCCTATATAAAAGTGCTGCAAGTATTTACCTTTTATCAAAATCATTCAAAAGTCTGAACTCGTGTCTTGATCAGCAATTAAAATGGATGTAACTCTAGTCACAAAGAGCAAATCCCATGCACAATGATTACTTTATGTCTGTAAAATATGACTCCTCTACATGGTACTTAAAATGTTAGACAATTTTACGATTCAAACAACATAATAGTTCACAGGAATGCATGTAAGTGGTTTAGGAAAAATGTGACCTCTGCATTCCTCTGTCGTGCTGGACTGCAAGGCTTCTTTTGCAAGTACATTTCAATTTTTTTATAAACGAAGAGGTAGTTATGAATACCACATTTTTAAGTTGAATTTACCCAGAATATTCCACCTGTTGCTTTTATATTTCACATGTTTTTGTGTATCTGTCCAAAAACCTTATCTTTAATCTTCATTTAAAAAAAAGTGACCACTGCATTTTTCTGGTATGCTGAAATGCAAGACTTTCGCAATATGGCACTTTAAATCATACTTTTAAAAATTAAGAGCTGGGGATAAATATCACATTTTTAAGTTGTACATTTTTTTATGTATTCTTGATGTTTTTGTGCATCAGTGTTGGTTTTTATTCATGTACATAATCTATTGGATACACGTGAGCGTGCATTTTAAGCTACAGTATTTTCCGGACTATAAGTCACACTTTTTTCATAGTTTAGCGGGTACTGGAACTTCTAGTCAGGTGCGACTTATATGTCAAAATCATTTCATATGAAACAAGAGAAACCATTACTGTCTACATCCGTGAGAGTCCCCTCTATGCTGCTCCTGTATTTATATAATTCAATGGATTCAGTGATGTGGAATGACTTTGGGACCTTTTTGAACTTGATTTGGCTTGTCGTGTTAATTTAGCCTATTCAAACTCCCAGGTATGTCCTGTATGCTATTGTGTATCGTGTAAATAACTTTTTATGATACTTTAACATGTACGGACACCTATTCAGCTTGCTGTTCTGTGTGCTATTGTTTAGTTGAATAACTTGCCTTTCCAGATTAAATGTCTGTTCTTCGACTTGGATTTTGTGAAATCATTTTCTAAATAAACGTGATGTATAGTCCAGTGCGACTTATATATGTTTATTCCTCTTCAAAAGGCATTTTTGACTGATGCGACATATACTCCGGAGCGACTTATAGTCCGGAAAATACAATAACCATGTCAAGAGATACACACTATACACTATACACAGACACAGAAGAGACTTGCCGAAGGGGAGGCAGTCTGCTGAGGGTCAGTTTCCGAGAGAAATCCTTTAACTTCCACATCACAGTCCTGTACCAGAAAACACCACAACACCATAGAGACAGAGAGAAATCAAGGATGAGAAGGAAAACAGAGCAGAAACATTACAGGTTACGTAACTATACCAGCAGTCAAATCTTTCATGCAGGAGTAATAAAGTGATAGTGTCTAATAAAGGGGTCATGTACATTTTTATTAGAGATGTACCGATGGACGGGCCAGAGACGAGAATTGGCCGATATAAAGCATGAAGGTCTTGACCGGTAACCAGCAGGTCAGTTTCACAACATTCTGATTCCTAGCCAGTCCTTTTGTTGCCAATTGCTCAAGCAATAACGTCACAGCTACACGCACACTCCAAGTGGAAGCAGCACCCACCCTGTTATCCAACAGCTGCATTAATTTACGCGATCAGTTTTACATAAACACAGCGACCCAAACCACCCGTGCCTATATTGATTGCATAGTAACTTTGTCGCACATCCGTCGTTTCAACCATATAGTAGATGAAGTCACATAGGGGGTGGAGTACTAACTAATCTGTTAAAATTGCATCTAAAGACTGCTCTTGTTGTATTGTTTTGGTTCTCTGTTGTTTAATACGAAATATTTAATTAAATCGCAAGTTTACTTTTACGTCACTCATCCCAAGGATTCCCAAGGGTCTTAAAACCTCATAGCTCGGCACACATGCAGTTATCAAAAACTTTTAGCTTTAATTCTCATTACAAACAAAAGAGCTTGTTATAGTTGTGCGTAGGTCCTACGTCATAGGTTCCGCGTCGGTTTTCATTTATACTTTTGCGTCGTCGTCTGCGTCTGTGCAAGTTAACCCACAAACGAAGAAGAAACAGCAACTTGTTGTGTATTATTTGAGAAGACCATGATGGAAGTAAATACACAACGACTTGTGTTGCAGTTTGAATTAAATCACTCCTCAACTTGGCCCATCTTTGTTTTCACCGTCGCAAACGGAAATACCCATGACGTAGGGCTGTAACGATTAATCGTGTGTCCCATTAAAAATGCCTGTCTGAAACCGAATCTGAATCGCAAGGCTGCGATTATGTGTTTCACGCACAGCTTGTGCGTGTACTACAGCATTTGGTCAGTAGGAAGTCCTTATCAATCTAAAATCATTATGAGTCTGAGTCGTTTACAACGTGCATTTAAAAAAGCAACACTCGTCAAGCACAATCATTCAAAATATTCTTTATTTTCATGAAAATACCTGAAACAATTTGAAGAACAGCGATATAAATGTAATCCTGTAGACATTTCCTGGAATAGCGTTTGTAACGCTACTTCTTCTGTGGCACAAAGCGAGTTTCTGCATGAGAGCGCCCCCTGGCGTTCGGATGTGCCGGGATTTCACCGTAATTCCTTCAAATTCATTCATTGAGAAAACACGCATTTGCACGATTAATCGTTACAGCCCGTCTATGACACAGTTTTTTTACCTGATGGGAGAGGTTCTGGTGGACCAATCACAGCGCTTGCAGCCCGTGTAGACCTGACGCGCTGTTAAAAATTTTGCGAGGTGCACATCAGGCTACGGATAACCTACGGAGCTTACGCACGACTAAGAAATCGGGCTTAAGGGAGCGTGCACACCAAACTCACACTGACTTTGGTTGAGTGCTTTGGTTGCTATGGTACTTTTGTTTTGTTTATTTGTTGTTGAATAATGCACCGGTTGGTTGTGGTATTTGTCCCGCGCCTCCTCCAGTATGATTGGACGGCAAAGTGAGAAGTGACATTGATGAGCTGAGCGTTTGACTGAACGTTTTCAGCACGGAAAAACAAAACAGTAGCGATCACGGTTTGGTTTGGATAGTGCGAGTGCGCCCATAATGTCAGTGAGCCTGACTGAGTTTCAGTGCATCATTAATTTTATCATTCATGGTTTCAAGAACTTTTTCTATTGTATTGTGACCCACGTTTGATTTTTTGGAGCGAGATATTATGCACTCAATAAATGGTCTTTACAGAGGAGACTGAGTAAATCATCAGTTCTGAGTACTACGGTCCTATGTGTGTTCATAGTACAATTAAGTCTTTAATCTCAAATAATTAATAAACATCTCATGACATCTCATAATATGACCCCTTTAATAAACAGAAACAGAAAGTGCCCGAACCAGTCAGAAGTTCTGCATGAATAACAGAGGAGTTGATCTCATTTTATAAGAAATCTCAATTATTTTTTGCTTTATTTTCTGTAGGGGTTCAATCTTCAGCTGGCTGGCAGGAGCAGCCACTGGCGGGTCACGTGACCTGCCACTCAACCACTGGCGGGTCACGTGACCTGCCACTCAACCACTGGCGGGTCACGTGACCTGCCACTCAACCACTGGTAGGTCACGTGACCTGCCACTCAACCACTGGTGGCTGCCACTGGCAGCCTTTATTTTAATGCTTGGCCTTTAAATCATCCAAACAGTTTTTGGATGTGTATATTAATGGGAATATAAAGACAGATAATAAAGATAAAATGACATTAATTCATACGCAGTGATTTCATGATAAAAACAGCAGTTGTGCGTTTACTCTTGAAGAGAGTTGGCCTGTATTATAAGCTTTGGGTGGAGATCTCTGGCAAAGCATGAAAATAAAACCACAAACCTGTTTTGAATTAGTGAGCATTTACCCGTTTAATTTTGTCATATTGTTTACCTCTATATGAAGTTTCTGTACCATTGCTACAGTATATTCTACCTAACTTAGTAAATAAAAGTGAATAACTGGGTACACCAGGGTGCATCAGTTTTATTAAACACCTAAATAAGTGTGAAATCAAATACAGTAAATGTGAATACCTTGTACTCTCTGGAGATCATATCTGAGCTGATGGCTCCTGAGATCTGACTTGACATTGTGGCTGCAATCAACTGTTTGCACCATTCAACATGAGCTCCTGTGGGACTTTAACACACGTGCAATAAGAGTTAGTGAGTGTAAACATCCGGTGTACATCAAAAGTACATTTAGTTCTGAAAAGGGAGAATTGTTTCAATGCATATATGCTGTTTTACTCGTTGTACGCATATTTTTATACTGAGGGTGTTTTGTTGCGTGAAAATGTGTTAGTTTGGCGCGTGTCTATCAATATACTGTATATGCGCCGTTATAGTTTGACGCGTCTTACAAGACGATATAAATGGTGTTATACGATGTTGTAGTTTGACGCGTGTCTTTCTGTAATTAACTTATATGTTGTTATACTGACCGTTTTTTTACTTTGACGCGTCTTTATTCGTATTATGTGCTGTAATACTAGCTGTGATGTTGTAGCGGTTTGGCGCGTGCCTGTTAGTGTACAGTTATAACAGTGCTGTACATTCAAGATGAATCGTTAACAGTACAAAGTATGTTTACGCTGTCGTATTTTGACGCCTCTTTATCAGTGTACAATATGTGCTGTTATCTGCACTGACCTGTCTGGAGTTTCAGCGCTTAACTGCACGGAGCTCGATCGCGTGTCCATCCTCCACAGTGACTGACAGAAGATCGATATCGCGCTATGCGGCGACTGTGTCGCATATCCATCGATGCTTCTTCTTACAGATCTCCCCCAAACTTTACGACTCTCCCACAAGCGAAATCACGAATCCTACAATGAAGGCTTTGCTCATACATACCAATTAGATCTGAGGTCTCATTCTTCCAATGACAACGGACAGCTAATGTATATTAATTAGGGAACGCTGACGTTGCGTGATAATCTTCCAATAGCATAGATGAACATGAATAGTAATCATGAATATTAAAATACAGAAGTCACTCCCCTCTCTTATTTGCCACGCCAGCGCTGATAAAAACTACAAACTACATTTCCCAAAAATCAATTATTTGTTATTTAAGAAAAAAATGAAACATTATGGTAATTTTTGGTTTGTAAAACTGTGAATCAAAACGCACTAGATCTCTGTGTTACGTTTTTAAGGCTATTTAAATGATGATCTCATCCACCTTTTATTATTTTTTATCATTGTTTAATTATTTTATTATTTCTATATTTGTTTAATAAATTGTTGTACCATATTTTGATATGTAATTAATTATTATCTGTTTTATTGTTATTATTAAGAAATTTAAAGGGGACATTTCATGAAAATCTGACTTTTTTAATGTTTTAAGTGCTATAATCGGGTCCCCAGTGCTTTTATCAACCTAGAAAATGTAATAAAGATCAATACATTAACTTAGTTTTGGTAAACCATTCTCTGCAAGCACATGGAAAAATAGGTCATTTAAATTTGGCTCCTCTTGTGATGTCAGAAGGGGATAGTACCGATAGTAGATAGTAATCTGCACTATTCAACCACTGCACTGCCATTCAGTAGAGAGAGAGAGAGAAAGAGAAAGACTAATTGACAGCACAATTGAGTTTCAATTTTCACAAACAACCATTATTGTGATCAGTGTTTGCATTTCATCAGCTTATTTGCATTTTAAAGGACACACCCAAAACGGCACATTTTTGATCACACCTACAAAGTAGCAATTTTAACATGCTATAATAAATTATCCATATGATATTTTGAGCTAAAACCTCACATAGCCTACCTACTCTGGGGAAAACAAAGATTTATTTTACATCTTAAAAATGTTTTGTGCCATGTCCCCTTTAAAACTTACGAAAAGTTGCCAAAATTGCAATACTGGAGCCTACAAAATACAGATGTTAGGATTTTTTAAATTATATATTTAAGAAGACCGGTGTTAATGTAATGTCTTATCCATCAGTTTATTAACGACTTAACAACAATCTCCAATCAACAATACAACAAGTATATGTCACAGTCAATGCAAAGCTCTGCAGAGTGTGTTTTTCCGTTTCTTCTGTAATCTTTACAGACACAAAATCTAAACTAACAAACATACATTATTGTCTACTACTGATGAGAAGAAGAGGGCAGTAGATGGCTGGGAATGTGTACTGTCCACACGTCTTTATGGCCCCTAGAATACATAGGTTCGTTGAGCCATCGTGGGTTCGAGAGTCGTGTAAGGTATTTCTGATTGAGCTCATTCAGGCAAGCAGCTGTCTCCAGCTCTCTCATCTCCTCGCATGCTACATCCTCAGAACAGAACCAAGTCTCACCAACATCCACAAGACCTGCACATTTAAAAATAAAACCAAAGGTTAATACACACAAACTACAGTGACAATTAAACACACACATGCATACAAGAATATACCCGTGTATTGACACTGTACAACAGGAAAAAATATTACCTTTGCAAAACTATGGTATATGGTATAACATTTATATGTATTTGATATCAGATATAGAGATGTTGTGATCGTGGCCTTTAGTAAGTCCTACAGTTCGTGACACCCCACCACCATCATAAACCTTTAGGAAAAAATGCAAAGCAGAATAACCAATTCTCACCTGCAATAACACCACGCCCAAATTTTTCTCCAGACTCCAGAAGTTTCTCTATTTGCACAGAATTCATTCCCAGTCTATCAGTCAGGATTTGTCTCCAGTCTTCCCCTTCCCAATCCTTTTGAGCGATGTGCACCGCAAGAGTGCAGTTCTGCATCTCCGCCAGAAGGGGTCGCCAACGGGTCTCTATTGTTTTAATGCCATTCAACACAAAAGCAGCGTACGGCTGGCGAAATGATAAACACGCCACTTCTAAACTCATTCTGAAACAACTCGTAAACCTCTATTATAGATTAAACGCATATAATAATTCGTTAGGTTTGCACAAAATTAGGTTTGCCGCAGGTACAGTACATGTCTAGTACATTATAAGTGTGGTTTTTCAAATATGTTATTAAATAGGTTACGACTGCTTTAATTTGTTACAGTTTCTGAAACATAAACGGTCAAAATGTGTTTCCTATACTCGTATAAAGCTGAATATCTTTTAAACACAAAAAAATGCCCAAGTGCAAAACGTTTCCTGTTTTCAACAAATTCTGATAAAAGACGAGACACTCTTATTAAATAAAGAACAAATGAAATCAGCGGCACCTAGCGGTACAGCACAGTGAATAGGAAGCACACCGGGGCAAGTTGTCATATACGAAAGTGTTTATATATAATCTCAGCAATAGAAAATTTGAATTGTTTTCACAAATATCAGATTTTCTAGGAGTGAGTTAACAAAAAGGTCAATGTATGATCATGTTAACTGTACCCATAATTCTACACTTGTTGTATATGCCTAACTTTCAAATGTATGTATATTTAATGTATACTGTGGCCCCAAAAGGTATTTGGACACTTAAGGCACACTTAAAATGTATGAAAATCTTTCTAATAGATAACAACATCACATATTTATTTATTTTTAATATGGCACAAGCAAAACAAATTTTTAAAGAAGTTTGAGACGACAACATCAGACATACTGTTAAATATGTATCAGGACACTTTCTGGTTATGATATGTTACTGAACAATGCAACATAGTTACTCCTGAAGATCTCAGTGGCAGAACATTAGGTTAGCAGCACAAGGTCATGCGTTTGAACCCAGGGAACACACATAATGATACAAAATATATACCTTGTTAAGGCACTGTACATTTTTAGAATTATATATGATTTGCAGATGACTTTTTTGCATGGCTTAAGTGTCCAAACGGATGCCACTGTATTAATTTAATATTGAAAATAAAGTTTTTTAACAAAACTAGACTACAACAAGGTACAGGGCTGATGAAACAACAAATATTTTACTATATTACACTCCTTGACATTTCCATTTATTTATTCATTTATATTAACTTTCATTTCGTGTTCTTGTTCGAACCACATCAAACTCTTTACAAACTCATCACTTCTCTTTTTAGATTTATTATTATCAACTCTGTCAACACTTACTGGCCAGTACAAACCAATTCACAGTACCATGTCAATAATTAACTCGAGATTTCCCAAAATAAGGAAGAGAAAAGCTTCACTTGCTCCACAAATGAACATAGTGTCTCAAATCGTAGGCCAGTTTCACAGCACACGGCTGATCTTCACCAAATGAGCTCCAACATCTTCTCAACGTCTTAATAGTTCTCCAGGTCACCGTGTGTACACCAGTCCATCATCTTCATCTGCGTTCAGAGCTTATCGGGCCTGGTGGCTTTCCCCTTTTAGTGATCAATAGAGGAATATTGACCCCTTTGTAGTGTTTCCAGCTATGGATGATAATTTCCAGAGTCTCAGACAGTCACATCAGTAGCTGCTTTCATGGCCGGTGAGGATGTATAGATTGCTCATGGCAGATGGGTCATCCGTTGGGGTACTTTGCAATATTATATCCCTGTATAAACAGACAGTAATATTAGTATGTACAGTATATTAGCATGTATAGTGTTCCTATTGAGTTGCGTTGTGTGTTTGATCCCACACATGTTGATAAAGTGTATACCTTGTAATGCACAATAAGTCGCTTTGGATGCATAAATGTAAATATGTTTTTGTATAATAGTTTTTAAACTGTGGTACCTGGTTGTTCCCAAAATCTGAAAAGCTCGACTTCTGTCTGTGATCTCTTGGGTAACCTGTGACGAAGCGCATAATATCCCATCATCTCTTCTGTTTTAAAATAAAGCATTTAGGTTTAACTCATTTAGATTGACCATACATTAGATGTACCTCATTTGTCTGCAGACTCCGTCCTTTCAGGCCGTGTTTCCAGAACGCAAGAACGCTGTCCTGTAGACAAACTACATAGAAAAATGCATTACTTGTTTTATATATTAATATATATATATATATATATATATACATTATTTACAATATGCGGCTTGGTATTTTGTTAAGGTCTATCATCGATAGTATGTTAATGCCTTTTTGTTATTCAAAATGATTCAATAACATATATATAGACTTACCAAGCGTCTGAATTGAAAAATCAAAAGTCAGTTCAGAGGTTTTTTGATCGCTTGGACATCCCTGCAGATTCACAACCTTGACTGTGTCTGAAACAGAAGGGTGTGTTAAAAGATTTGATTGTTAAAGAAATGTCCATAGTTCAATTCAAAGCTCTTTAGCTTTTCTACATCTGTCCTTTAATGTGCACTTTATAGAGAGCTGCTTGGATGATGTATTTTGTATTTTGGGTTCCCTTGGCAAAAAGTCAGTGGGATTTTTACATAGGCTTTTTGATTATCGCAAAAAAAAGCTCTGCAAACCAAAGCTTTTGTCTAGCAAGATACTCTTTACACATAAACATAACTTTCAGGGGCGGTTTCCTGGACAGGGCTTATCCTAGTCCCAGGCTAAAATGCATGTTTGATCTGCCTTAATTTAAAAAGAACTTGCCCTGACATATCTTAACATATCAGTGCCATTGTTTTGTCTCAAGATGGACACCAGTTATGTTTGTAAAAACGACTTAATTATCCTAATATAACTAAAGCCTAGTCCAAGCTTAACCTGAACCCTGTCCGAGAAACCGCCCTTTAAAGTCTAAATGCCCTTAAAAAAATGATATCAAATCAACATATATTTTTATGATACTTTAACTGTATTTTTATGTTACGAACTGATTGCACTATATTTTATATGCACTATTTTAATTCTTTTTTTATTTCTCTTGTTTTTATCCTTATTTTTAACTGTTTATACTTTTATTCCGGTTTTATTCTTTTTCACACATTTAAACTGTTTTCATTCAAATCACATTTATTTTCTTTTAATTGATATTTTAAATTCTCATGTATCTTTGATTTTTTTCTACATACTTTTTTCCTCTTAAACATTGTCATTTCTATGTAAAGCACTTTGAATGACCTCTGTGTATGAAATGTGCTATACAAATAAACTTGCCTTGCCTTTACCTTAACAAATTAAGTTAAACATTTTCAAGTCAAAATTATGAGATAAAAAGTCATAATTATGAGATAAAAAACATTTATCTCATAATTATCATTTTAAAGTCATAATTATAACTTTTTATCTCATAATTATGACTTTTATTTTATTTTTTATTTAAATGATGACTCTCTCTCATTATGTAAAAGTCATACTTTTTAGTTTTTTTAGTAGTTTTATGACTTTAAAGTCATAATTTTAAGGTTTTATCTTATAATTATGATTTTTAAAGTCATAATTAAAACTTTTTATCTCATAATTATTACTTTTTATCTCATAATTGCGACTTTTATTTTTTTTCTACTTTTGGAGTTTTATCTCACTATTTTGACTTTTTATCTCATAATTATGACTTTTATAGTCATAATTTTAACTTTTTATCTCATAATTATGACTTTTTATCTCATAATTATGACTTTTTATCTCATAATTATGACTTTTTATCTCACAATTATTTTCTCATAATTAAAAAGTCATAATTTTTTGGTTTTATGTCATAATTATGACTTTAACAGTCATAATTTCAACTTTTAATCTAATAATTATTACTTTTTATCTCACTATTTTGACTTTTTATCTCATAATTATGACTTTAACAGTCATAATTTCAACTTTAATTCTAATAATTATCACTTTTTATCTCACTAATTTGACTTTTTAAAGTCATAATTATAACTTTTATCCCATATTTATGACTTTTTATCTCATAATTAAACAGTCGTAATGTTTCGTTTTTATCTCATAATTATGACTTTTAAAGTTATACCTTTTTGACTTTAAAAGTCATACCTAAAAAAGAATTACCCCACTGACAGATATTTTTACTTGTTTTAAGCATAAACCTCTTAAATTTCATAATTTATTTCAGTAAACAAGACTTAAAATCTTAGGCCACTTTGTTTATCAAGTTAATAAATCTCAATTTAAGAATTCTTAGATATTTATACTGGAAAACAAGACAAAATACTAAGTAAGACATTCATTTTTTGCAGTGTACATAGTTTTTGTGGTCCAGGGTCACATATGAGATATGTAGAGAACAAGTAAAAGGTAAATTATGGTTTTTGGAGCCAATAAGGGGCTGGGATACAAAATGCTTTGAATTATTCATTTATAAACATCAGTGATTTCTTACTCTCCAGTGCGATGAGAACAGTGTCCCTGTCCAGTTGTATAACTTGCTTGACATCCAAAGACTCTCCATCTGTGAAACCAAATAACCCCGGTCAGTCCAAGAAAGCACTGTTGACCGTTTGATCAGCATATAGTTCAGTTAAAAGACCTTGCATATAAATGGCTTGTGACCAAAAGCAGAAACAAGTTCATGGTTGCATGAAACATCTTATGTCTATTGAGTATGTCTATGAATCAAGGCTTTTTAATCTAATAATGAGATAAGGAGCATCAAAGTTATTTTCCACATAATAATCTTTACATTTTGTGAAAAATGAATTTAGCTGTGTTTTCATGTAATGTGTTTAAATGGGGGGAGTGACACCTGGCAGATTGTATGGCTTGTCATCTAGGTGGATGATGTCAAAGTGCATCTGTCCATTGGTGTCTCTTTGGCCAGGTGTCCTCCTCACCCCCACGCAGACCTCTGGTAGTTCTTCAGTTTCATGTACAAGCAGCTCAAAGACGGGCAGAGACTCAGGCAGACTAAGAGGAATGTGCTGAGAGACAGAAAAGTGCAAATGTAAAAGTGCAGATATTTTTAACATTTCCCATTGCTCTTGTTTCTCACCTTGAGTTGCATGAACTTCTGCAGAGGCTCATACCACATGAGAAGAACCAGGCCGGTGGGTACAGCAGCACACAGGAACACACTGTCGGTGTACGGGTTGCGCACTAAAAGCAAAAACAACCGATGTTCACTGAGTGCATAGAAAGATTTATAAGATGCTATAAAACATCAATGGTCCTCACCCACACTGCATCTTCTGCAGCCTTTGGTGTCTGGAATCTTTACTGACATGGCATACTTCCTGAAACCAAGAAGAGAATTACAGCCAATGAGATGTTTTGATTTAATGTCTCTACTTGTATCGGCCCTTTATTTTCTGGGTTACCACGTAACCACAAGAACAACATGTTATGTATCTGCAACGGAAATGTACTCGGAAGGTGTTAGCCAAGCTAACGTGTAGTAAAAAAAATCATTTAACTTCATTAGTATTGTTCCCCGTAGCTGAACTGGTAAAGCACAGCGCTAGCAACGACAAGGTCATAGGTTTGAGTCCCAACACAAAGGAATGCATGTACTGATAAACAATGTAAAGCTTGAATGCACTGTAATCACTGTAGTAAATAAAAGTGTGTGCCAAACGCATGAATGTCAATGCAAATGAATCGCTGAAAAATGCTACAAACTTTGAATTGATTCTCGTGCTCAAGCGATGGGCGTTAATCGCGAGGTGGCCCTGTCGACGCTGCATGTTTCTGCGATACTCGAAAAGTGTCGGCAGACTGTGAGATGTCAACTGCGATGACTTTCCTGTGGACAGAAGACCCAATGAATGATTGATGGTACATTAACAAGGATTGGATTTTTAGATTGTGTTTATGGAAAGAATTTAAATTTTTTGGTGGACTGTTCCTTTAACACTGCAGGCCATTCAGAAACAGAAGTGAATAGTTCTGGGTCATGTGATTATCTGTGATGATTTGACTTTCCTGAGATGCTCATAAGGACATTGTTCATCACATACAACCAACTGCACCTTTGAGGAAGCAACTGTAAAAGAAAGAAAATTGTGTGCATTTGCTTATCGGTTACGTGCTGTAGGGAATGTAAATCGACGGTAAAGTAATAGGGGTACCTTCTCCATGGTGTCCTCATGAAGTTCATTAAGGTTCAGTGTGTATATACCCTCCTCAGCACCCAGCATAAGGTATTGATCTGTAGGTATAGATAGCTAAACCTTAGAAAGAAGTTTAAACAAGCATGCATGTACATTGAGTATGTATGTGCCAACGCTGGTGCTTTTCCATCACCAATGGCTTGAGGTTTTCTCATTTTTATACATTTGATCAGTTTGCCTTTGCGGGTGATTCTCACGAAATCCAGACTTAGAAAGTGTCCAGCATCAGATTTTTTTTTAAAGCCCTTGAAGCTAATTTTTTGCACATAGAAAATTAAGGTCTGAACTTACTTTATCCATTATTTTTAGAGAATTTAAAAAAATATTTCCTATAGAATTATTTAAATTTTTTAGATTATCATTACCACAACACGATATTACATTAAATATATGCATTTACAAACTCATGTTTCGGTAATGAGAACTAAAAAGTTGTCTATGTTATGATCCTGCCCTCCTGTCATAGTTATTCATAGTTGTTTAGTCATGTGGCAGGATCGTGGCAGTATCCATGTTTTGTGTTGTAGCACATGGCCTTTGTTTGGTCTGTGTGCTGCTGTGTCTCGTTTGTGTTCCCACCCCCTCGTCTCCTCGTTAGCTCTCCCATCAATGTTTAATTAGTTTCCACTCATCCCTCTTGATTTGTTCCCTTATATAATGCCCTGTTGTCTAGCATCCTGTGCTCGTGCGTTGTGTATTCAAATGTATATCATGTCATGTCCTTGAGATTGTTGTCTGTTAGGTCTCCCCGGATTGCGTTGATCGGTTTGTGTCCAGTCCGTGTTTGGGTTGAGTCCAGTCCTGTTTGTTAGAAGTCAG
This sequence comes from Misgurnus anguillicaudatus, assembly GCF_027580225.2. Taxonomy (NCBI): domain Eukaryota; kingdom Metazoa; phylum Chordata; class Actinopteri; order Cypriniformes; family Cobitidae; genus Misgurnus; species Misgurnus anguillicaudatus. The sequence goes on from NC_073345.2 coordinate 12,938,512, forward strand.
TCCTGTCTAGTTTATATTATTTCTAGTACTGTTTTCCCCATCGTGGGTTTTTGCTTTGTGTTTGTCATTTATTAAAGTCTTGTTTCAGGTTCCCCAACCTCGTCTGCGATTGGGTTCATTCCCCACTGTCTCGCTTGGTCGTGATAGAGCGACCAGGTGGGTAGTTCCTGACAGAACGCACGAGCCATTATAGAACCCAGCGGACGAGGCGCGGGTCAGCAGGAGCTGATCCGCGGTTGGTGGGTCCAACTCCATCGTTCAGCCCGTGGGGCCAACCGGCCACCTCAAGTATGGCCTGGAGCCCGGAGGGCAAGCCGTCGAGGGTCTTCGCCGGAGCTGAACGAGAGAGTGGGGAGGATTTCACCAGCGCAGCCAGTACAGTCTCGACAGCCAGCCGGCGCAGCCACAGCTTCAGCCAGCCGGCGCAGCCACAGCTTCAGCCAGCCGGCGCAGCCACAGCTTCAGCCAGCCGGCGCAGCCACAGCTTCAGCCAGCCGGCGCAGCCACAGCTTCAGCCAGCCGGCGCAGCCCCAGCTTCAGCCAGCCGGCGCAGCCACAGCTTCAGCCAGCCGGCGCAGCCACAGCTTCAGCCAGCCGGCACAGTCTGTACTGCCATTGCAGAAGCTGCAGTTTTAGCAGTCACTGCAGTTTTGTTTCCTGTTAGTATTTCCAGTCCTTGTCAAGTTTGTCATGCCCCTATGTCAAGACTTTCCAGATCCCTTGTACCTATCTTCGCTTGCACCCCTTGGACCCAGAACTTTGCCTACCGTGCCTCCCTAGTGTGAACTTTTGTATTGTTTACCCATGATGTCGTCTAGTATTGTTATTCATATATCTGTCATGCTGTTATATTTTGTGTTATGCCAGTGTCAGTCTTGTCATGAAATTTGTCTTGTGTACCCCTTGAGGAACGCCCGGAGGCGTCCCTTTAAGGGGAGGGTACTGTTATGATCCTGCCCTCCTGTCATAGTTATTCATAGTTTAGTCATGTGGCAGGATCGTGGCAGTATCCATGTTTTGTGTTGTAGCACATGGCCTTTGTTTGGTTTGTGTGCTGCTGTGTCTCGTTTGTGTTCCCACCCCCTCGTCTCCTCGTTAACTCTCCCATCAATGTTTGATTAGTTTCCACTGTTCCCTCTTGATTTGTTCCCTTATATAATGCCCTGTTGTCTAACATCCTGTGCTCGTGCGTTGTGTATTTAAATGTATATCATGTCATGTCCTTGAGATTGTTGTCTGTTAGGTCTCCCCGGATTGCGTTGATCAGTTTGTGTCCAGTCCGTGTTTGGGTTGAGTCCAGTCTTGTTTGTTAGAAGTCAGTCCTGTCTAGTTTATATTATTTCTAGTACTGTTTTCCCCATCGTGGGTTTTTGCTTTGTGTTTGTCATTTATTAAAGTCTTGTTTCATGTTCCCCAACCTCGTCTGCGATTGGGTTCGTTCCCCACTGTCTCGCTTGGTCGTGATAGAGCGACCAGGTGGGCAGTTCCTGACAGAACGCACGAGCCATTATAGAACCCAGCGGACGAGGCGCGGGTCAGCAGGAGCTGATCCGTGGTTGGTGGGTCCAACTCCATCGTTCAGCCCGTGGGGCCAACCGGCCACCCCAAGTATGGCCTGGAGCCCGGAGGGCAAGCCGTCGAGGGTCTTCGCCGGAGCTGAACGAGAGAGTGGGGAGGATTTCACCAGCGCAGCCAGTACAGTCTCGACAGCCAGCCGGCGCAGCCACAGCTTCAGCCAGCCGGCGCAGCCACAGCTTCAGCCAGCCGGCGCAGCCACAGCTTCAGCCAGCCGGCGCAGCCACAGCTTCAGCCAGCCGGCGCAGCCACAGCTTCAGCCAGCCGGCGCAGCCACAGCTTCAGCCAGCCGGCGCAGCCACAGCTTCAGCCAGCCGGCGCAGCCACAGCTTCAGCCAGCCGGCGCAGCCACAGCTTCAGCCAGCCGGCGCAGCCACAGCTTCAGCCAGCCTGCACAGTCTGTACTGCCATTGCAGAAGCTGCAGTTTTAGCAGTCACTGCAGTTTTGTTTCCTGTTAGTATTTCCAGTCCTTGTCAAGTTTGTCATGCCCCTATGTCAAGACTTTCCAGATCCCTTGTACCTATCTTCGCTTGCACCCCTTGGACCCAGAACTTTGCCTACCGTGCCTCCCTAGTGTGAACTTTTGTATTGTTTACCCATGATGTCGTCTAGTATTGTTTTTCATATAATCTGTCATGCTGTTATTTTGTGTTATGCCAGTGTCAGTCTTGTCATGAAATTTGTCTTGTGTACCCCTTGAGGAACGCCCGGAGGCGTCCCTTTAAGGGGAGGGTACTGTTATGATCCTGCCCTCCTGTCATAGTTATTCATAGTTTAGTCATGTGGCAGGATCGTGGCAGTATCCATGTTTTGTGTTGTAGCACATGGCCTTTGTTTGGTTTGTGTGCTGCTGTGTCTCGTTTGTGTTCCCACCCCCTCGTCTCCTCGTTAGCTCTCCCATCAATGTTTAATTAGTTTCCACTCATCCCTCTTGATTTGTTCCCTTATATAATGCCCTGTTGTCTAGCATCCTGTGCTCGTGCGTTGTGTATTCAAATGTATATCATGTCATGTCCTTGAGATTGTTGTCTGTTAGGTCTCCCCGGATTGCGTTGATCGGTTTGTGTCCAGTCCGTGTTTGGGTTGAGTCCAGTCATGTTTGTTAGAAGTCAGTCCTGTCTAGTTTATATTATTTCTAGTACTGTTTTCCCCATCGTGGGTTTTTGCTTTGTGTTTGTCATTTATTAAAGTCTTGTTTCATGTTCCCCAACCTCGTCTGCGATTGGGTTCATTCCCCACTGTCTCGCTTGGTCGTGATAGAGCGACCAGGTGGGCAGTTCCTGACAGTCTAGGTACTATGACAAACAAAATTTCAACTTTTATCTGGAGAGAAAAAATATGAACTGCTTACCTGGTAGCCATCTTGTGTGTCACAGTCAATTATGTCCCTTCCAACAATTTTTTTTTGAAAATGTTAGTTCCTTGAGGGCTTAAACAATGATTGAAAATTGTTGCGGAGGATGAGAAAATTTTTCTTGGACACATTTATATTCCTTATTATAGTCTCTACATTTACCAATGATCACCAAATACCACATGTTTCTTTACTGTAAATGTTTATAGTATAACATGCACTGAAGCTTTTGATTTTTTAGACGTTTTAATTATAAATATTTTCATGTCAAAGAACCAAAATCCAGTCATGGACACATTGCGGTAATGAAAATGTGGAAAAAACAACAAAATTGGTTTGTATGATGTCATTTGAAATCATGTGGAAAATAGTACATGAAGAAATGTTTGTAACTGTATGCTTCTTATTTTGATACTCTTACTTTGCATTTACTTTTTTTATCAAAATGTTTCATGACACCTCATAAATCTAATTTCGCGAGAATCACCCTTGCATGTTTTCTAGGAATTGAATCCATGACCCATATGCTGCTATGTAATATCCACATATGGTGTTAGGTTAAAGTTGTACCTCTGGTCTTTGGGAGAACCCATGTAACAGCACAGTGAGTCTTTAAAGGACAGCCGTTGAATACTTTGGAAAAGCAGGCGCCCATCTTAAATGATAAACATTAAAACAATGCAATAAAGCAAGCATTAAAAACCACACAACAGAAGTATAAGACTTAAACTGGCTGTAAACTGCACTCACATGAACTTGTGGTGTAGGTGGAAGTCCATGCACAACAGATTTCTGAAATGAATCATGAAAATGGTAGGAGAGACAAAAAATAATGAGATCAGTTAATGAAGGAGGTCATTTTGTGTTACATTAACAACAAGTTCAACTGAATTACATTTTGCCGCATTTATTACGCACTGATTTGTGTACTTAAAATTGTTTGTTTTTGTGTTGCAGAGAAACGCATTGAAGATTTTTTTCCAAATCATAATTACAAAATAATCTCTTTTCGCTTTTTATCACACAAATAGGTTAATATAGGCTTAGTTTTGTTACAAGCCCCCACCCTATTTATCCACTTACCGAGTCTTCTGTTTTCCTCCTGAGGGTGCTCCATTCTGGTGAGACGGGACATTCAAGCTGTGGGAAATGATTTCGGTTTCCTCCAGGATCTAAAGCGAGAGAGCTCTCTGATATTAAACCTGTTCAAAACAGCTGCATCACTCACACATAAAACCTCTTCGGTTCAGGTTCAGACTAAACAATACTTTGTCTGTTATCATAGTCACTGTGTCAGATTATGTCATTTTTACTCCAACATGTCAAGAAACACATGAGACTACCTGTTGCTTCCTGACCAATCATGGCTTGCCATCTTTAATAACATGAGTGATGTCATCGAGATCAAAACGAGAGAGTGCCCTCTGGAAACGAGAGCTACTGACTGTCTTGTCGTGAGGAAATATATTTAAATCCATAATTACACCTAGCAGCGGTTTACGAAACCCATTGTGAAGGGTCCGATAAAAAGTCTTTCTTATGGATGTAGCGTCGATTTCCAGACACTGTGACGCACTACACAAGATAAAACAATCGGTTCTTGCGTCTTGACACCTGTTGTGATTTACGAATCTATCACCACTATATCGGATCCTCGCAAAATCAGGCTGACATTATATAGTTTGAACCTGGCATGAATGCATTAACTGACTAAAAGACAAGGAATTTGAAGGGGGGTTAAAGCCATTTTCGGATTATGCAGTGTAAAATTTATGTATACAATGTTAGCTACAGGTCCTTGCCTTGCTACCAAATGTCTTTGCACAGTTGTGATCCATGTTGTCGTCTTCTCTCATCTTTAGCAAACCAAAACATCTATTTTTCGAAAAGGTATTTGTTCCAGAGATCAGTTTAGCAACTAGCCAGACTGATAAATAAATACAGACCAGAAGTTCATTTCGGTTCAGGCGCATAACCGTGACAACGTGCGTGTGTCCTATGAAACCGTCTATATCCAGTCGATCACTTTAAATCTAAACTTAAGACTTTTTTCTTTTTCTTTAGCAAAGCATAATTTGTCTAGTAAATGTACTTATCTCGCAATAGTTAGCCTGTATGGAACAAAGCATTCACATAACTTGTCTGGGTAATATACTAACGCCGCAATAGCTAGCCTGTCTGGAACCGAGCATATTAAAACTTGCATTACATGCGAACGGCCCCTACGCTAATAGGATTGTGTTTCTCTCTCCCTATCTCATCCTCGAACCTGAGGACATTGAGACAAACAGACCCAGTTCCGGCTGTCGTGGAGATCAACACACCACTGATCTACTTCAACGTGATGCCCAGCCGATGCCTGACCAACGACCCCTTGGGAGATATATATATTGACTGTATACAGTCGATATATATATCTCCCAAGGGTTTTTTTCTCCTAGGATTTTTTGTTCCTCCCAGGCTAAGATAAAGTCAGGAGTTTTTTCTCCTAGGGGGTTTTTCATCCCCAGGGAGTCAGCCGACATTGGCTTAACTTAGCACCCTCTTGTATACAATACATTATTAATACGCTCGCTTGTAAAGTTTATTCATAGCCGCTGTATTTTGCTACTTATATTTGATGTTGATTTTTCTGTGTTGTCCCCTGCTTCTATTAATGTAAAGCTGCTTTGAAACAATTATCAATTGTGAAAAGCGCTATGCTAAATTAAAATTGAATTGATGTTGATCTCACCTTCAGCTGACGTTGAACAGAGTGACCCCAGACTGGTGGAATGACTGAGAAAGGAGGAGTCTGCTAAAACCGAAGAGTTTGTGAAAAGGGACGTGTCGGAAACTGTCGAACCAATCAGCAAAGCTGATTCGCTGAGCAGGGCGGGGTTAGTGTCCGGGGTGGAGTCTTTTAAAGGGGTGGAGCCAATGAGAGGCGAGGAGTGGGAACAGGGAGTGGGAGCTTTTCTCTCTTGATTAGAGGGACTGTGGGTTGTTGACTGTGAGACCACCCTCTTCACAGTGCCATGTTTATCCTCCTCATCTAGTAAGTGCTAGGAGTTAAAAACACAGGATTTGTGTTATTCCATAAGACACACAACTTTTTTGCGCTAGCCTTTTAATTGTTTCTTACCTCATTCGATGATCCTCTCTTTATGGTCAAACTTCTGCAATAGAGGAAATAAAATGTGGGAAATAACTTCACCAACCATCAAAAGAGCACAAATTATGCTTTTATTTTTTAGTATGTAGCTGTTTAAACATTTAAAGTTATGTCACCTTTCCATCAAAGCTTCTTCTACACATTCCAACAGACTCCTGCAAAAATAACACACAAACTTCAAAACTGGCATTTGAGAAAGATAAAATCATATTTTGCTTTTATATTTATGCCTTGCATTTCTATATAATCTCATTTAGAAGTACATTCTTCATAGTATTGTGACATAAGCTCTGTGATTGGAGGATGCCAAACAGCCAATCAGTGCCCGACTTCATGAAAGTCCTTAAAGGCGGGGTGCATGATTTTTAAAACAACACTTTGGAAAAGGAGTCGGGCCGACTATCAAAACACACTTGTAGCCAACCAGCAGTAAGGGGCGTGTCTATCAACCGACATCGCTGCCCGGGCTGCGCATGTGTCTATCAAAAGAAGGTCCAGATTCTATTCCGGTAGGGGCATGTTAGTGTCTGTTTAGGTAACTTCAAACGTCAACAATGGCCCCCAGAGATCATGCACCCCGCCTCTAAGCTAAGAAATCTCTGATATAAGAAAAAAAACTGCCGTCTTTCCGCTCCTGAGCTAGTGCACGTCGAGAGGTTAAGAGTACGTTTAATGAAACATGGGTTGCAAGAAAAAACCTAATGGTTCACTTAGTAACCATAAGGGAGCGTTTAAACAAAGGCATTTACGCCAGCGTACGTTTTCAATTGCTTCCAATGGAAGCGCTGTGCTTTTCCAAAACTTTCTCAGCATTCTTTCCATGCTCACACCCACACTTAAAAAAATTTCAACTTTGGATAAATGTCATTTGTCACTTCTCACGTGGCCATCTAATCACAGTGGAGGAGGGGCAGGGCAAATATCACAACAACCGGTGAATCGTTCAACGACTGATAGACAAAGCAGAAGCATTATAGCATCCAAAGGTTGCTATAGGTTGAATAAACGATGGCAAGCGTCCAAAGTCTGCGCCCACCTGCCGTTTCAGCCGCGTTTGAGCACTTTGATGTACACGCTCCTTAATGTAGGGTTCACACCAGACATGGTAAAGGTGGCAAGCGCGAGTGATTTACATGTTAAAGGAATAGTCTACACTTTTACCACATTAAACTATGTTATTACCTCAACTTAGACGAATTAATACATACCTATCTTTTTTCAATGCGTGCACTGTACAGCGCGTTGTGAATGTGTTAGCATTTAGCCTAGCCCCATTCATTCCTATGGTACCAAAAAAAGCTTTATTTTGTGGCACCATACTTACTGGTATAACTCCTCATGTAGCAGTCTTTAAATAGGGAAAACACGGAAGTGTTTGGTGGCTTCCCTGTTTGGTACCATAGGAATGAATGGGTCTAGGCTAAATGCTAACACATCCACGACACTCTGTACATTGCACGCATTGAAAAAAGATAGATATGTATTAATTTGTCTAAGTTAAGGTAAAAACCTAGTTTAATATGGCAAAAGGGTAGACTATTCCTTTAAGTTAATGCAAAGACGCGATCAGGCATCCTGCGGCGCGGTAGGCGTGCCGCAAATGGCGCAGAACGTGTGGCGTTCCGGGCAAATTGAGCGTTGCTGCAGGAAACGCGCAAGTTGGAAAGTCTGAACTTTGGCGGATTTCCACGTTAATCAATCAGGACCTTGCTGTTGTAGTGATGTGATTACAGGAAGTGAGCAAAGTCTCAGCAGAGTTGCAGAAGCGAATTAAGGGACCGTAACATAATATAATCCCTTGGAGAAAAGTGGTGCGCAGTTATTAGGAGCATAGCGGTTTGATTGTCAGTCAATCCAGGTGCTTTAAGTTATAATTACTTTGCGGTACTTTACAGTCTGTTATTTGCAACATTTTATTGTACACAAATCCACCGTCTGTTGAGCTGAGTGCATTGGTATGTTTAAGCTGTGAGATTTTGTAATTTTAGCAACTGCTTCTCTATTGCCGTGTTTTGACATAGACTACCGTAAAATACTTAGTATAAACACTTGGGGGCTGGGTGCGTGATCTCTGGGAGCCAGTGTTGGCATTTGAGATCGCCTAGACAAACACGCACTTACCCCAGTGGAGTCTGGACCTTCTGTTGATAGACCCGCTTCACACATACGCAACCCAGGCAACGATGTTGGTTAGTCGACACGCCCCTTACTGCTGATTGGCTACAAGTATGTTTTGGTAGTCAGCCCGACTCCCTTTTCCAAAGCGTTTTTCAGAAATCGTGCACTCCCCCTTTAAGTAGGGGTGATTTCATGCAACGGGGCACAGACCTTCAGCTTTTTTCTATCAGCAACGTGTTTTGGACGTGCTGCATGTTTTAGCGAATTAGACTCAACATTTACAACTGTCAACATTGCTTCAGATTAGAAAGAGTAAAATATAACCCACGGAGAGTCCTTGTCCCCGCCAATGGAGCTCCAGTCATCATACGCCCCCTAATAAAAAACAAAAAACGTTTAAAAAGTTTGTTAGAAAAATATATAAAAGTCTGAGGAATATTAAAATTTTTTTAATTGTAATTTTTGGTTTACTAACCCCCCCCCCCCCCCCCTTAAACACCTAGGTTTGTGACAAACTGCAATTTCTTTCATTCAAACATTCATTCTCTCACCAGATCAGGACAGGGATCTGTTTGCTTTCTCATGGGTGGTCCGAACTTCACATGATCAACTAAAACACACAGAATCAACAGATGGCAACTCATTCATTGTGTTCACTGTAAGCAAATTCATTGTAATTCAACCGCATCTCACTTCCTCTTTCAACTGTACATTTAAGTTTACTTTGTAATATGTGTGTGATGTCCCAAACACGCAAACGTGTATATGAAACTATAGACACACACACACACAATATATCCTTTCATATCTCATCACGCGTGGGCAGCTCTCCACATTCATTATTCATTTGTCTGGCAGAAAATGACTTTTAAAGAGGCAGGTGACTGAAATTTGTTACTGACTTGTTAAAAACTAAAACCTATATAGCCTAATATTTTGGGCACCATTCTGTTATTCAAGTTTCAAATTTGATTTATCTTGTATACAGATGTCAGTGGCAATTTGTACACTGAAATGCTTGGTGTAGAGCTTGAGCATTCTGGAGCAGTACTACATGGTAAAATAAAGTAAAACAGAAACTTTTTACTTGTACAAGATAATGGGCAGTTTACTAAGCACATTACAATGCTTTATGTCGAGCCCATTGTGGGTGGTCAGACACAATAGTTGCCCTTGTCCAGTAAACCATGTCTTGTGACCGTGCTGTAATCCCACTAACCTACAACAATTGCTTCTCACTCATTAATGGCACATTCTGATTAACCCTTTACTACTCGTGAGATTACAATTGTGTTACATTAAAGTACATTGCATTGATGTTGTATAGGATTTTTACACTGAAAAAAAAAAAGATTTCTTACTTAGTTTTTTTGTCTTGTTTTCAGTACAAATATCAACAAATTCTTAAAGAGCACCCATTTTAATTGCTAAAAAGCAACGTTATTTTGTGTATTTGGTTGATGTGTCCGCGTGGTTATGGTTCAGAAAATACATTATTTTCTACACACCGTACATTTTTGTAGCTCCAAAAGCACTGTGTCCCTGATTGGCCAGCTAATCTGTACGTTATGATTGGCCTGAATACCTCTGACATCAGCAGGAAATGTGACGCCACTTACCATGTTTGAAAGATTCGGTCACAATGCAATGCTAACAGGAGTTAATTTACAGGCTGTGAGTAAAAGCGTGAGGAATTATGATAATATCGATCTTGTCTACATCACCAATTCCAGGAAGTAAACTGTTGCCTACAATCTGGGTGTTCGTTGTTGTCCAAGAAAAGAGATTTACGTCAGAGACGATAACTCGCTTCATCGATTATTTTGGGATTTGTACCTTTTGCATATCGTTAACATGTACTAATACATACCAAAGAAAATTGGTGCTCTTTAAATCAAGATAAATTTTCTTGATGAGCAAAATTACATAAGAAAATAAGTCTAGTTTTAATTAAATTAAAGTAAATTTGTGTTTAAAATAAGCTAAAAAAAATCTGCCAATGGTGTAAGAACATTTTTCTTGAATTTTTCTTGAATTAAGTGTTTCGGAAAAAAGTAAACTTATTTCAAGATTTTTTTCTTACCCCACTGGCAGATTTTTTGTTTGTTTGTTTTAAGCAGAAATTTAATTACATTTATTTATTTTTTGTCTAAAAACTAGACTTATTTTCTTAGGTCATTTTGCTCATCAAGAAAATTTGATTTAAAACTTGATTTAAGAATTTGTTGATATTTGTACTGACAACAACACAAAAATACAAAGTAAGAAATTAATTTCTTGCAATGTACAAATGTTACCATTAGTCAATTTAAATAAATGGGGTCATACTAAACCTAAATTAAGACATTTTAAGAGAATTTATAAATAAACACATTGATTTGGCATCTTTAATGTGTCACTGAAGGACACTGGATAAAACTGCTGTTGATAACAGAATGTGTTGGGGAAGTACCGTAGTATAAAAATTAAATGAATCCATCCATTTGTTAAATGTGAAACAAAGGATCACAACAAACTAAAACCTAGTCCCGTCATGGCTGTGTATAAGAGTATAAACTGAACTCACATTGCTCTTCAGACAGAGTTCTCTGAGCCGGATGTTTCACTAGAGAATGAATCTTATCAGGCAAAACACTACATGTCTGTGAACACAAATACACACGCACATACTTTAAAACCACATATCAAGAAATATGTAACAGTAATTTCCCACTTAGTCTCATTAAGCAACAGTAAATCAACGAGTTTTCAAAAACTTTTTGTATTCTGTGTATCCATCAATTAAAATAAGATTAACATTTTTTTCCTGCTTATTTTCTCCTCCATGTGTGGGATAGATATTTTCAATTAAAAGTGTAATGTTTTGAGTTCGAAAACATATGCCTTAACGTCTTTTTTAAGAATGAGTTTGAAATTACGTGCTGTTCAGAAAATTTCCTGTTTACCTATTAGAAGGCTTGTGATTGGGTTAAGAAAAATAGACGTCATTCTATGCGACAACGCATTACTTTACGGAGAGCTTACGAACTACTAGCTACGTTCTGCCTTAAGAACAAATGGTGCAACCGAATAAAGTAAAGAGTTAGTTATAAACTAGCTAGTCGTTACTAAGCCTCTAGTTTGGACTTTAGGTCCCAGTTTAAGTAAGAACTTACGAACGACTGGTGCAACCCTACCCTGATCTTTGAAGTGCATAGAGATGATCATGTCTGATTGGAGTTCAACTGGACACATTCGCATCTGTGCTTACAGAAAACTGCTTACTTTAGCGTCTTCCTGCGGGTAAATTGTTTAATATCGCTTGAGTTAACCTTTCGCAAGCCTTTAAAACACGTGCAAAAGATAAACTTTCCATATTTAAATTTGCGTATTTATCCGCGAATCGAATGCATGCTGAACCGTGGGGCCTGGTATGTACAAATCACGGATCGAAAGCAATCCGTTTCACCACTAGTCAACAATGCTGCTAATTCTAGACATACACTGCATATAAAATAGTACATATAAAAAAACAGTTTATCAATTTAAAATCCATTACATCATTACCGTTGGTTCACACCAGCCGTGTTTGAAGCGCGAACTAGACGCGCGAATGAGGCGTAATCGCGTCTACCACGCTGTGCTAAATGCCTCATTCGCGCCGCGAGACCACCAGACGCGCGTCAAACGCGTCTTCACATTAACTTAACATTGAAATCACATTGAGGCGTCAACCGCGGCTGGTGTGAATGCAGCATAATAGACCAGCATGAAAAGAAACTGTAATTTTCGAGCTTTAAGGTTTTGGTACGCTCTTAATTTTATTCTGTGGAAAACAAAAGATTAATCATTGTTCAAAATATAATCTCTCAGATGTCACAGAGGGATGTTTCTTTAACTGTCCACTAAAATAAATATCTTTTGCCCGTACAGTACCTCCAGGTCGCTCTCATCCATAGTGAGTGTCTGCTGTAGCTCAGGATTATTGACTGTGTCCAGCAGCTCTATAGCCAGGTTGCGGGTGAGAAGCTGTGTTACATAAGCATGCTGAAAAGACAGAGGTCAGAGGTCACCGTCTAAACAATTATTGAGAATCATTTTATCAAATATAAGCCATATATCACAAAGGTAATAAATTCTTTTTCAGACATGCACCTGTAACAGTTTCTCTGCTGTTGGCCTTTTCCGAGGATTTTTTGTCAGCGCCATTTTGATGAAATTGTGGAATTCTGTGGACCTAGTATTTTAAAAATAAAATTGACTGAATTTGCAAACTTAATATCATATGTGTGAAAACTCAATGGCTAAAATTGATCAAACTAACCACTTGTTTTTTTCCTTCAGTTTGGGAGGCTGAAAGCTGCTCTTGGTCATCAGCATCAAAGCTCTAAAAGAAAAAAAACTTGATACTTCTGCAAGCTGAGAGACAACCAAACAATCTCCGTACCTTTAAATAATTTTTAATGCTGGAGCATTTTACAAATTGTTTTCCTATTATTCAATACTATTACATGAGTGTGAAAATGTAGGGATACAGTGTTAAATAGACCAGCACTGATGATGATATCTTCGCTTGTCATCTTACTGTAACTAACAAAAACAGTAAGACTTCCTCATTTAGCAAGCTATACTTGAAAACCCATGTTGGCTAAACGGCATTTTTGCTGTTGTATAACCAGCTCGTTTACATGAAATGCGTACAAAAACACGCAGTGTCATTATCATGCAATACATACCCCAAATTTCGATTTTTCGTGCATATGATACGCCAGTCCTTCCCATTCACTTATACGGCACATCTTTTCTTGACGTTTTATTTATTGGTTTCTCATTTGTTTTCTGTTTTTTTACCATTGTCACTTGGGTTTGGGGTTAAAGCAAGTTTTTGTAACATGAAATGACATCCCAATTCTAATCCCAACTCCAAGCGACCATGATTTAAAAATTAGACAAAACATGGAGAAACCTATATATTAAATGACATCCTAAAGCAAAACCCAAATCTAACCCCAAACCCATGGTTTAAAAAACAGAAAACAAATGAGAAACCAATAAAATGACATGAAAAGATGTGCCATATAAGTCAACGTGAGAGGGCTGGTGTGTCGGGTGCATGCAGGGTTGGAATTTGGCGGGTGTGTTGCACGATGGTCACACTGTGTGCTATTTGTACGCATTTTATGAGAACGGATTGGCTGTAACATGCTGTCTACCAGCTACTATAGATTAACATTACCAAAACTGAACTTCTGCCAAGCTCTGTGTTTATTGTATGCCTTCACACCTCATAGGATGGAGATCAAACATTGGTGGCTGCAGCTCTGCCAGTTCAATGGCTGTGATGCCCACTGCCCAGATATCGCACAGCTGGTTATAGCCCCCTTTTCTTTCCACTGCCGCCACCTCAGGAGCCATCCTGAAAGAAAGCCATAAACAATAAAGCAATATTAGGTTAAAAGATAATGATTTGGCAGTAGCTTTATTCAAAACGGATTACAGTGCATTCAAACTATACATTTTAATCAGTGTATGTGTTCCCTGGGTGTTCAATAGGGCAGCACATTATATTGAAAATAATGCACATGTATATATCACTATTATGGCTGTCAAAAGATGAATTGCAATGAATCACATACAAAATTTGGTGTCCAAAACGCTATAAACGCCATTAAAAAAAAAAAAGAATTACTGCCAAAATCAGTATTGCAACGATTGTCTGTGTTTTTAAGTGACAGCTCCCATTCACATCTGTTTAAAGTGACTCACCAGTATGGCGTCCCAATGAATGACTTTCTCTTAGCAACAGATGCATTGATCTCAGCCGCCACTCCAAAATCCGCTGAGACAAAGATAAGACAAAATGAGATTTAAAGGGTATTAGTTACTATATGTGTGTGTTTAAATTGTGTTCAGGGTAAACCCAGACTGACCTAGTTTGACATCTCCTCTCTCGGTTAATAGAATGTTGGCACCCTGTAGACAAACGAAAATGACACAATGAGAACATAAACACTATCAAACCCAGAATGTCACCTCACTATTGTGCTATAAAAATGCTCACTCATTAAATAGCTACTATACATACATAAATATATATACACACACCTCGGGGCTATTAAATGCTTTACTCTGATTGGTTAAGAAATGTTCCATGAGTATACATTATTTTTCCATGAACGCACAATTGCCCTTGATTCATTTAGACATTTAGCAGATGCTTTTATCCAAAGCAACATACAAATGAGATAAACAATAGAAGCATTTAGAACAAGACAAGAACAGCAATACATAAGTGCACTAAAACTAATCAAGCCTAACAAAGTATACATAGCTATGTGTTTTTGTTTTTTTTGACCTGTTAAATGTGTTTAAATAACCACCAGAGAGCAATGTCTGTGGTAATTGTGGTAAAAGTGAAAATAATGCACACGTGCAGTGTAACAGCATTACTAACTTGGGTGTGCATTATTTTCTAATAATTCAATGGTCCGTTGTCAATTATTCCTTACATATATAAAATTTAACAATATGTAACAATCAAATACACGTTGATTTAATGGTTTATTACTTTTATGTCTCGATGCATTTTCCCCGTCTGATGGAGATGATGCAGGCCCTGTAAACAAACAAAAAACAATGAATAAGGTGCTACTGATCTGATAACGTATTTGTTTTTTACGTAAACTTTAAAGTCTGTGTAAAGTAATTTCATTGTTTCTAAACACATTATGAATGTTTGTAATGTAGGCCTATTGCTGAAACATTACAGAGACTGCAAACTAAGTAGTACTGAATTGTGGAGTTAGACCGTTAAACTGTTTTTCTCTACCTGAAAACATGAACCATAAACAGCACATAACATCGAAAAAAGGAAATGACATGAATACATTATACAAAATAAAAGACATGTGGTTGCAAAGCTGTTTGAAACTTTAAAGAGACGGCAGCTGTCCCGCGAATGGGCTTGGTGCCCCCAGCGTTTGAGAGCAGAGAATCCTGCCTATTTTTCCAAGATTTTGATAACTTATTATATTTAATTAGCTTCATTTAATCATTCAAATTTGGTTGGGCGATTAATAATAACCCATTTTGTGGTGTGACAAACCTAAAGTCAGGAATACATGTTGGATAATGGCGAACCGCGTGTCTACAAACAATGAGTGCATACTCCCCGACCCCACCCTCATAAAAAAAATCATCGGATTTACTTGATTAAGACAAATCAGATAATATGGAAATCCATATTTATACGGACAAACCACATCCCTGGTGTAAACAACAACTTCATCCAGGCAAAAACAAAAAATAAGATAATAAAATTTTATTTTTATTGACCCATGAATACAAGTAAGGATGTAAATGAATGTGTCCTCACCTGAAGTGTCTCTCTGCATACATAAGCTATCTGTCTTTCTTTCAGAGGGCCAGTGACTGCAGAAACACAATGACCTCATTTAGACTAACAAAATAGCACACAAACATTAATCCTCTTACAAGGAATATTAATTTCCTATAAAGCACTGTAAACTGCACAGGACTCTTTACATGGATATGAAAACAACATATGGAAAGGGCTGGTTTTGAAATAGTTAACAAGCATAGATGTTTTTAATCATCACAGATATGTACCGTGGTAAATGTCCTGCAGTGATCCTCCTCCACAGAACTCCATGCAGATCCATAACTTGTTATTTCTGTAAAATATTTCACTGTTAGTTTCACTTTAGTATACAAACTGCGCTCAGATGTTTTTCCTGTTTATTTGTTTCCTTGACAGATGTGAATGAGCTAACCTGAGGTAGCTGCCGAAATAGGCGACAATGTTTTTGTGAGTGCAGTCCTTCATCATGGTTATCTCAAGTTGAATGCTTGAAATATCTTCACCTGACAGATCAAAAGAGACGTACGTCTTGTGCTATAGGTTTCACTTCATTGAATTCATTGAACTTATAATTCTGCATCAAATATTCAAAAGCATAAATCATGACAAACTGGGTCTTTTAAAATAGACTTTGATGACAATGGGGGTACACGATATATAGGCCGATGATGCTTGCTATGCTTCTCAATGAAATACGATGAAATGCCTCTACATCCAAAAGCCAGGGGGCGCTCTCGTGCAGAAACTCAATATGCCCTGCAGACGAATAACCATTTACACACGCAGCTCCAGGAAATGTCTTAAGGATATATTTATATTTCAGTTCTACAAACCTTTTTAGGTATTTTCATGATAATAAAAAATATGAATAATGATTATGTTTGACGAGTGTTGCTTTTTCAAATGCATGTTATAAACGACCCAAACTAACAGTGATTTCAGATCGATTAGGACTTACTGATCAAAAGCCGTAGTAACGTTACATGAAATAGCTGTGAATAATATCGGCGGTGCGATTCAGAAGAGTTATCGACCACGTATTATGAATGTATATCGTAATATGCATTTATCGGTGTACCCCTAGTTGACAACCAGTGGCCTTTCTAATGCTGAGTTATAAAATCTTAACAACATGTTAATAAGGTTATCAGTGACTATCAGCATTAGCAGATAACTACTGATTCACATAAATCTATAGGATTGACTGACTTATATGTCTTGACAAAACAATATATAAAATGTAAATATTAATTTATCAATTTATTTACTTCTTATAATAAAATGTATTTATTTTTATATATGTGCCATTATATCTACAATTGGCCACTTTGCATCTGCAAAACCCAATTTTAGCTGACAATATTACACATATCTACTAATACCTTCCTAAAAATGTAAAACAATGTTATTTATGACTTACCAGGGTCCAGTTTGACAACTTTGATAGCTGCAATAACTGAAGTTTTAATGCTACGTGCCTATAAAGACAATGAAACAAAGTGGGTAGTTTACACAGTAATAGATTACAGCAATGTATGTGGACATCAAAGTTTGTAACAACTTGTTTTTGCATCAGATGGCAACATTTCACTTCAACTTCTGCTGAAAGACTGCTTGAATCCTCCATTGTAACAGTGAGTACTTTTATTGCCTCACGTTCTAATGCTTCATTCCTAAATGTTTCGTGATTATAGTGTATTGTAAATTCAATGCAAAAAGCTAAATACATTCAGGGTACATTTACAAAAAGATGCTACACATCTTCGATGTTTGACTGTGCTTCTGTTAAATCATTACAAGACCTTTTATAATAAACTATTATTAAAAAAGTCCTAATATGTCCTTTTAAGGTACCAGTATGTACGTTTTATGTACAAAAGTGTATGAAAATGTACAACTTTTGTACTTTATTGTACCTTTTTTTTCTCTGAGTGTGTATGACAATGATGGAAAGGTGATTGTCTCATCCACATTTGTTTAACATTATGATGCACACCACATACCAATATGGTTGATAAGAAGTAAGCTGTAAAAATAACAGGTTGATTCTGATTTATTTAAAACTACTACATTTGGTGTGGACTGCGTATGCCATCCAGACAACTAAAGATGTCTGCTTGAAACCACGGTAACCAGCAGCCAATAGTGAATCAACAGACACTGGAAAGGTGAAGTAGAGATGAAAAAGTAGCAGTGCTCATTTCCTGTTTTCTTTCCTGTCGTACGATATCACATCCTGTAATGTCTATCTCTGTTATCACGGCCAATGAGCTATATTTGCTTATAGGCAGGGTAACAAAAATGGGCAATGCGCCCTAGCAGACCGCAAGGTCACTGTTAAACACTCTACATTAGATTTTGCAAGCAAAGCAGGCTTTTTTTGGTTCCTCATATGCAAAAACTGTTTACACATTGATGTTTTTGGTTGTGAAGGTGGCACAGGCAGCAATGATCAAAGCTTGGCCTTCTTTGAATTTATACAATTCGCTTAAACTTTATGATTTTTCATCATCATCAATTTTTTTTTTTAACATTTATGACCATGTCTATGCAAACCCAGCTAAAGTATTTTTTGTGATTTATAAAAAATATGAATGTTGATATTTTTAATACTAACTCAAGATCATGTCAAAGATTGAAATCAAGCTTGTTAGATTTTGGCCTATAGATGTGCATTTTACAGGCAGTGTCCCATTTTTACTTTCATTTTACTCCTAATCTGCATCATTTTATTGTGTTGTATGCAGAGCTGTTCCAAGCATTTCACTACATGCTGTACTATGCATCGTTGCATATTCAATGAATAAAACGTTAGTCCTTGTTCAATTTCATTTATTTATTATTAGTGAACTGCAAGTGCACTTGCTTTTCTTTGCAGTGGCGTGAGTGGTTACACGGAGTTTTACAGTAAAATGTGAAATTGCATGCATGTAGATATCACATGTGAACTGATGCATGACTGCACGTTTTTTTTTATGGTGCCAAACATTCAACTGTCATCACAGGCACATGAGCGTTGCGTCAAAGTCAACGAGGTGTGAAAATTGAAGTTATAGTGGAAGTGGAAGACCAGTTGATACTGCGTATTGTCAAATACATGTATTTTTACGTTTATGCATTGTAGTTGCATATGCTCACAATACTGCAACTGCTTTTAAAGAAACTTACAGTTCATTTAAGCTATACATAATTTCAATATGTGCGTTCCCTGGGATTCGAACCCATAACCTTTGCGCTGTTAACGGAATGCCATGATACCATTAATATTGCATAATGATTTGCACTGTTTCATTGCGTACATCAGATTCGTTGTTGTCAACAGGTCATAGCATCGTAATTAAGCACAAACATTCGCGCTCCGTTATCTTACCTTAAACACATCGCCGTAAGTCCCGCTTCCTATACGATGTATCAGTTCATAGTCATCGAGCGGATCCGCGTTCGACACGCCGATCGCGTCCATAGCAGCGCGGCATTGATCTTTTTCTCACGCTTTAATCAATATCCCTCACCACTTCCTTAACATCCGCCTGACAAGTGCACTAGACAGCGCGCTTCGATACGCA
Organism: Misgurnus anguillicaudatus; assembly: GCF_027580225.2. Taxonomy (NCBI): domain Eukaryota; kingdom Metazoa; phylum Chordata; class Actinopteri; order Cypriniformes; family Cobitidae; genus Misgurnus; species Misgurnus anguillicaudatus. Next base: position 12,957,640 of record NC_073345.2, read on the forward strand.
CATGAGGGCGTGCTGTTCACACAGGAAGGGTGTTGTTGCGTTCAACAGCATCTCGATTGAAGGAGAAGCGGGACAGAGCGGAACACAGGAGTCTCGAGATGCGTTTTTAAAGTTTTTTGGTATGAAGCTGACGCGCAACGCTCGTGGCAGACGCGGACGCAACGGCGATAACGTGACGCCAGTACGCATCCTGTTTGCCTGCAGAGTCTGTCGGATCGGATAGCAAATTCAAAAGCTTAAATTAAACTAAACGTGCAAATTTACCTATATGGCACGTTGGCATTTCATTATTCTTAATTAATTCTTATTTTTATATCTTCTACGGACTAATTTTGACTGAGATATATTTTTTTTTATTCAGCATTTCATTAAGCTATGTTGTGACATTGGTCCAATAAGTTACACAGTAACAAACAGAACCGTGCGTGCGTGAGAGAGTAAGCTGAAATGTTTAGTGTACGAACGCCACCTGCAGGCCTATAGGCCATACTTTTTTTTTGATATTATCTAAATTCAAAATTAGTATTCACATAACACTAGGTGTCACACCAAAATGGCATTGTATGACTACAATTCCTAAATAAATGTAAAGAGGACAATAGTTAATACTTAATTTATTATTCTTCAATTCAATCTTTCGTTCAACAATCATTCTTAAAGGAACAGTTACCCTAAAATGAAAATTTGTCAGCAGGCTATTCAGTAATGTCAGTATGTCATTCAAGCACCTAGTGGCTTTCTTAGTTCTTCTGATCCAAGTGTTTTTTTATGTTTTTTTTTTCTGGTTTCAGTGGGAGTGGATGGTGATCATTACTTAAAGTTCAAGAGAACACAAAAGTGTCATTAAATAATAATGGAACTACTCCAAGTGTCCTGAAACCATATTAATAGGTTTGGTGAAAAACAAACTACAATTTGTATCATTATCTGTGGCCATTACACATTGTTTTAAAGGAAACATCCTAAACCTGTGTTAACAATGCATTTCATGCAGGGAGAATGCATATGGAGAAAAGGGCAGTTAAGAACTTTCATCAAATAGTAGATTATGTGACCCAGTCTCTGAAAACCCAAGCTGAAGTATTTTTTTTAATTTACTGTTACATAAAATCATCCTGCATTATTTAAAGAACATTTTGTGATTTGTAATTTTCTTTATCTTTAATCGAATAAACACTTGATGCCTCAAAAAGTATACAAAGTTCACGGCATAAACACATCCAAGAGTTTTGCTTGAAGCCATAGTGGGATCTAGTTTGCCATTGTTGTTATAAACCTTAAAAACGTTCATAAATGAATGCTTTACTGGTTGCACACCAGTCTGTTATTTGGTGGAGACATTTTAAACATGACAAGGCTCAGAGTAAAACCAGACCAGAGTGGCCTCTTGGATGGTCCTTGGCCATTCAATGGTTACCAGACCTTCAGTATGAGACTATATTCCCATGTGCTAACAACACACATATTATTATCATACAATAATACATATTAATACACCCAAAGAAAAGCCAAAACCCACCATGCTTTTAACTATCTGCTGTGACAGCTTGAACTGCCCACTAAGAAACAGAAAGAGAAAAAATAATGAATGAATGAAATTAATGTAATTAATGTTCAACTCTGTCATTATACATTTCAGATTAAAATAATAATGACTTTAGGATGCACATAATCAATATAATATGAATCGTACACTGAAAAAATAATTAAATTAAATTTACTTAATTTTTCTTTTGCAAGTTTTTGCACTTATGTTTAAGTAAATTTCACTTTGTGAAGATTTATTTAAAAAAGCTGATTTAAATGAACAAAAAACAAAAAGTAGAATTTACTTAAGTTTGCTAAGTAAAGTTAAATTACACTGTAAAAAAATATGTGATGTTTACTTAAAATGTGCAAAAGCAGTCCCATGCAAAGCATGCTGGGAAGTACAAGTTCACTGCCTAGATAGTTATATTTACTTAAATAATTCAAGTAGTTTCAACACAAAATGATTTCCTTCATAGATATTTAAGTGGATTTTACATGATACAATTAAGGACAATTTTTCATCTGTTTAATAATTGCAGCTACTCAAGACTTTTTTTGAAAGATGTGGAAATTTATACTAAATACGAAAAAATCCAAGGCACTCAAGTGAGAAAAATATTAAAAAGCCTTTAAAACACTGGGCTACATACAAGATTTAAAAGGTTGATCTACCTTTTAAAATTTGTATGTAGCCCAGTGTATTAAAGGCTTTTTAATATTTTTCTCACTTGAGTGCCTTGGATTTTTGTGTATTTAGTATAATTATTTCCTCTCATCAAAAGAGCACCAGTGATTGGCACAAAGAAGACCAGTGTAGCACGCTCTGCTATTTCTCATATGTGGAAATTTATATTAGAAGAAATTTGGGTCATGTAGTAGAAATTGGTGTTTTTGATGTGCTTTTTTTGAGAGAGATCATTTGAAAAGTAATAAACAATGTATGCAGTTATTTATTGTATTAGGAAAGTACCAAAACAAAATTTGTCACATTTTACGAATGGTTTTAAATTATACAGTACCCCTGTATAAAGTAAAAAACAAAAAAGCTCCGAAAACATGTAATATTTTAAAAGTAGGCCTACTAAATTTTTTTGTAATTCTTCTTCTCTTTTTTCTTCTTTAGTAACATATTTGATTAATACCTCCTGTTCATGTGGCATTGAACAAAATAAGATTTTTGATATTTAATGTCGTTATTCAATAATGAAATAAACTCAAACTAAACTGTGTTCGACTTCACGTGGCACCTAAAGTTTTTGCGGCGGCGAGTGTCACGTGACATAATCACAAAACCCTTATGACAAGAGCGTTCCATGAAATTTCGAATTTATGACGACACAATAGTAAGTAGCTCTCAGGCTTCTGTTCTGTCATTTCATGGCAAGTACTGTATCTGAACGGTCAAATTACACAGTTTGACATTTGGTAAGTGGTGAAAAGAATAATATTTAAATGTTAAATCTTTGTTAGCATCACAATATAACTTAGACACTTGTAGAAAGCTTGAAATGTTTCATTTATTTGACATGAGATTAGACTGTAAAATGTAAGACATGTAAAAGCAGATACACGAATAGCCTAGGCACTATATAAAACTCGATCGTTTAAACACGAATAGCCTACTATATAAAACTCGATCGTTTAATATTGAAGGGATAGTTCCTTAAATAAAAGCTGTAGTTCGGTGTGATTTTTTTAAGTTATGCAAGGTGTAACGTTAGGCCTACAGAGTGCGAAATTTGACTGACTTTTTTTAAAGCTTTTTTTTATTTAACAATTTTAAGACAACAATGAACAGATACAGGGGGTAGACGGACATCACAATTTACAAAACATACAATACAATCAAATATACTTAACAACAGAAGTATATTAAACGTTTTTTGAGCTTTTGAATTTAAAGGCTTTGTCAAACTGTCAAAGAATTTGAAAAGGGACTTAATGTCTGTGGCAAACATTCTAAAATTAGGTTTAGAATGAATGGATCTGGCTTGAAATTTGACGGACATGTCAAGAGAGTTTTTCGTTACTTATGAGGTGTTACACGACGAGACTCACCATCTAGCAAAAAAAATTATAGTTTGGAAATATGTGTAATATTTTATTTATTTATTTATTTATTTATTTATTTATTGCTGCAATTACTTGCTATAGAAAACAGACGGCTAATTATTCCGAATAATTTCGTGATATAGGGTTGCATCGTTGTTTCTGTGATCCTTCATGTTTTACTTGCCATTCTGTCCCCTCTTTTGTAATGGACATTTATTAAAACTCCACCCACTGCCTGTTTGTTGTCATGGTTATTGATTGTCTTTGCTTGGAGGTTGGTTCTTATCACATACACCCTGCCTGTTATTAGCTTGTTCACTTGTCAGTCTGTGGTGCGTTTCCCAAAAACACCGTTTGCCAGCTGTGGTCGCAAGTTCCATCGTTTCAGCATAGTTCAAAGATTCGAGTGTTTCCCCAAACCATCGTTCCAGCGGACATTTGGAAACTTGTGTGGTTGTAATTACAGCTGTTGAGCTGTGGTTAGAAGCATATAGACTGGTATTGATCATGATTATATCAATCATTCTAAATATATACAAAGTCCAATTTACGTCTTTTAGTTTGCGAACAGAATTAAAGTGTTGTTTTTAAAACGTGCGCATGCGTATAAGCCTACAGGCTTTAAGCCCCTGGGGAATGCCTTGCAGGAGTGACGTAAGAGGGAACTCGGGCATTAATGAAATTAAAACAATACGATAACAAAATCAGTCTTCTGATGCAATTTACGTTATTTAACAGAAAAAATCTGACATTAAATCGATTTAAACAGATTAATTAGTACTCCACCTCCCACGTGACATCATTAAAGGTGCAGTGTGACAGAAAGCAAAATAATATACAAAACTATATTATCAGGGGTGTACAAAAACCTTTCATAATGAACTGTTATGTGTTTATTACCTTAGAACGAGACCATTTTATCTACATACAAAGAGGGTTCCCTTACATGGAAGTCACCATTTTGTGCCGCCATTTTTCTACAGAAGCCCTTAACGGAATTTTTTTTTACTAAGTTGTCTCCGACGATGACATATTGGTCCGGTGGCAGCTACCGTAGCTTCTCTATGTGTTTCAAAAGCAAGGGGTGAGCAGTGGACTACGCCGTTGGTTGCAATGCGCAACCTCAAAACCGCTAAAATTTACACACTGCACCTTTAACTATGTTGTTGAACCATCACAGTTCAAACGATGAATGTGTAACAAAGTTACTATGTTTTCGAGAAACTGCATCGTACTATGGTGGTTCAGGCAGCAGCGAGTTAGGTCGTTGTTCGTGTGCAGTAATTACAGAAAAGAATAAGTAACATGACATAAATAGACATAATGTTGAATAGATAGGTGATATGGGTATAATGTGATATGAAAGAAATATAACAATTTCTCTCTATTATTTTTCTTAAAGGCACCAAGACCCAATGAATTGGAGTTGGAGCCATTGTTCTGTACGAAATTCTGTAGTGTGTGGAAGACTTACAATGCAATGATGAAATTCATGTATATCTATATTCTTTATATTTCTTGTTATGGGGTTTATAAGCAATGTAATAAAATGTTTATGTCCTTAATGTGTTGAGTTGTCTTGCACGGTATTTTGGACTGCTTTTTTAGTTTAATGTTTTTAGTTTAAAGGAATAGTCTACTCATTTTCAATATTAAAATATGTTATTACCTTAACTAAGAATTGTTGATACATCCCTCTATCATCTGTGTCCGTGCACGTAAGCGCTGGAGCGCACTGCGACGCTTCGATAGCATTTAGCTTAGCCCCATTCATTCAATGCTACCATTTAGAGATAAAGTTAGAAGTGACCAAACACATCAACGTTTTTCCTATTTAAGACGAGTAGTTATACGAGCAAGTTTGGTGGTACAAAATAAAACGTAGCCCTTTTCTAAGCGGATTTAAAAGAGGAGCTTTATTGTATGGCGTAATAGCACTTTTGGGAGTACTTGGACTCGCCTGAAAAGTCCGCTCCCCTTCTCACTCTAATAATGGGAGAGGGAGGGTGTTACTGCGCCGAGTCAAAGTACTCCCAAAAGTGCTATTACGCCATAAAATGTAGCTCCTCTTTTAAATCCGCTTAGAAAAGCGCTACGTTTTATTTTGTACCACCAAACTTGCTCGTATAACTACTCGTCTTAAATAGGAAAAACGTTGATGTGTTTGGTCACTTCTAACTTTATCTCTAAATGGTACCATTGAATGAATGGGGCTAAGCTAAATGCTATCGAAGCGTCGCAGCGCGCTATAGCGCTTACGTGCACGCACACAGATGATAGAGGGATGTATCAACAATTCTTAGTTAAGGTAATAACATATTTTAATATTGAAAATGAGTAGACTATTCCTTTAATGTTCTTTTTTGTTTTAATTATTATTTTTTTCACCTGGTGTTAGAACATAGTGATACTTTTAAGCAAGAAAAAATCCCAGGAAAGAGAACTATTGATTTTTTGTAATTAATTTTTGTGAGTGTGACCTTATTTACATGACATGCTATAAGTTAAAGGACAACTTCGGTATTTTACACTTAAAGCCCTGTTTTCAGATCGTTTATGATGAAATAGAATTTCAGTCAAAACCGTTCTATTTCATCATAAACAATCTAAAAACAGGGCTTCAAGTGTAAAATACCAAACTTGTCCTTTTAGCTTCGTCTTTGTTTTGAAAATATGACCTCTAGTGGTGAAATTCTACATATTGTGTCTTTAAGTTACTCTGTGTAATTACATTCTTATTAAATAAAAAGTATTTCTCTTTTGTGCAGTCACATTTACGTTTCACTGCTAGTTGTATATACCTGTATGTGGGAAATACATTTTTGAAATCAAAGGATCAGAAATTATAATTATAAGGCTGTTTTGTTTTATTTGTTACGCATACATGCATATTAAGCTAGAATTTTACATTGTGACGGACATCAATACACAAGATTGCTAGTCCTTCTTTCAAGCAGTGTTACAAAAACCTATACAACAAGAAATTGTAAAAGACACTGGAAATATATTGACAAATACTATTCTGCTTCTGACAGCATCATGTTTTTTTTAGTCATGAAACAGTGTGTTCAACATGTCAAAGTGGTTTTGCGGACGACATAACACGATAGAAAAATAAAATGTCTTTCTTTCACTGTATCAGACACATTTAGTCACACACAAACACACTGTTAGTCAACTGCAAGCAGTAACAATAATGGCCACATCTGTTCATTAAAGAATAAAAGCAAATATTTCAAACATTAATAAATTTACTCACTGCTATACTGGGGTATAAATATTCATCACAACACTGTCCACAATTGAACAAAGTGACAACATTTTTGAAAATGGAGAGTCTGAAGCTAATAATATTTACTACAAGGATTTGATTGTCCATACTGCACCCAGGGCATCTTACACAAACCAAATATACGGCAAATAAATTTGTATTAGTAACAATATGACCTTTAACAAAGTTAATACAAGTGCTAATACCACTGCTGACAATCCTTATGTACCACAAAAGACGGATATGTATTCCCAAAAATATACTCAAAATCACACAATACTTTATTTTCTTAGCAACTCTTATGAGATAGGAATTATGAGATACTCTGTATTCTGAAAGTTCATGTGCTTCACCCACAAATATGTAGCTTACACAAATATTGTCCATCTTCGATCTATTTCTGCACTATACTTTTTATTGCACAAACTCTCATTACTTTTTTCACCGTGTCTGTCGTGACCTCCTTAGCATCTGACTCTGGCTGTAGCCCTGTACTTCTGAGGACAGCGATGTGTATGTGCAGTTATGGGAAATAGCAGCATCATGATGGTGAGCGGTCGCGGTTGTCTCCCCCTTGCCTCAGTCGGACCATTCGTTCTCCTCTGGCTCAGAGTCCTCGTCTGATTCGCTGTATTCGACTGCGATGCGTCGGGACAGAATGGTGGCCACATCGTTGCCTACTGGCTCTTTCTTAGCCTCCTGCTCTCTCTGCTCTTGCACTTTACGCAGCTGGATGCCTGAAAGAAATGACAACGACTCTTACATGTGGTCTTATACAACTTTTATACATTATATTAATCTTAATCTTGATTAGAAACTAGAAAAAAAAGATTTCATTAATCTTGGAATTTGTAATACTTGTAATGTCATTTGCACTAACCTCTCCGGATGGCAGCCAGCAGATCACTGCGGGCATCGCTCATGGGGATAAGTGGCACCTGGCCCTTCCTGGGTAGAGTGGACTCTCCAGATGGGTGTGTGACCCGTGCTGGGGACGGGGCATGGGTGGGGGGGCCCGGCGGAGGAGGAGGTGGGGCCACCGGTGGGCCGCCCATCACAGGATGTGAAGGGGAGGAGGTGTAGGCAGAAGAAGGTGCAGGAGGAGGAGATGGGCTATAAGGCCGTGTGAGGTTAGCAACGGTACCCGGGGCCAATGATGGAGGTCCAGATGTGCTGTCAAATGCAGTCTGAGATGAGGGAATGAGGGGTGGGGGTGGAGGAGGTGCAGGTGGGACAAAATGCTCAGGTAGTTGATGGCCGCTGCAAAGTGAATATAGAGGAAATCACAAATCTTTCACTTGGTCACAAATCATTTTTAGAGACTGCACAGCTGATAGTTGCTAAGTGTTGGCAGTTGATATGTAACAGTGATTTCCTTAAGAGGGCGCCAGAGTTTGGGGCTTACAATGCCAAGATAAGGTATATATTTTCTTGTATAAATTAAATCAAACTGTCGTATATATACTTAGAGGAGGCCCAAGGAAAAAAGGTTTGGAACCACTGATCTGTAGAACTAAAAATGTTTAAGTACTAAAGGGAAAAAGCACATGCCTGTATTCTTTGGCAGCTGTTGGGCGTGGTCCGTTGAGAGAAGAGTCTGGCAGAGGTCCGTGGTGTGCCTGCACACGACCCAAAGAATGCTGTCGAGCTGCTGCCGAGGATGATGCTGGGGGCCGATACGCTCGGTCCAGTGACTGAGTCTGTGCGGGGCCCGTGTCTTTCCCGTCACCCCCTGCTCCACCAGTGTCCTGTGGGTGGTTAGGACTAGCCGGGTACGAGTGTTCATCCGACATACCAGACCTGAAATATATTAATGATGCAAAATATAAATGTGAAAATGTCTGATAACACTTTATTTATAGTTAAAAGAAGTAGTTCACCTCTCCTTTTGATCTCCCCAAGGACACTAAATATTAGATTTTTACCGTTTTGGAACCAATCTCTGTGTCTGGTGGTACCACTTGTAGCATAGCTTAGCATGATCCATTGAATCTGATTAGACCATTAGCATTGCGCTAAAAAATAACCAAAGAGTGTCGATATTTTTCCTATTTAAAACTTTATTCTTCTGTATTTACATCGTGTACTAAGACCGACAGAAAACTAAAAGTTGTGATTTTCTAGGCAGATATGACTAGGAACTATACTCTCATTCTGGCGTAATAATCAAGGACTTTGCTGATGTAACATTGCTGCAGAAGGCACAATGATATTACGCAGCAGCAGAAAATAGTCCCCTTGGTAACTTTCAATAGCAGAGGACTATTTTCAGGCACTATTTTCATATCATTGCGTAATATGAATTTTCTGTCGGTCTTAGTACACGATGTAACTACAGTTTTAAAGGTCACGTCTTTCCTGATCCCATTTTTTTAACCCTAGTTAGTGTGTAATGTTGCTATAATAGTATAAATAACACCTGTAAAATGATTAAGCTCAAAGTTCACTGCCAAGCGATATATTTTCTTTAATAGAAGTCCCCTACAGCGAACGGCGGGTTTGGACTACAGCCCTTTACTTCTTGCTTTAATGACGTCAGTAAAACAGTTCGTTGACTAAACTCCGCCCACAGTAATACGTCAGTCACCAGTCTTGGCTCAAACGGCTCTGCTAAGCTAAGCTGCTATTGAATCACAACACACTAAACAAACTACACAATCAGACCTCGATATGTATTTCTGAAGAAGGGACTTCATACAACAAGGAAGACATCAGACCGTTTTGAGGACAGTGAAAACAGCGCTATACAGATAAGTAAATTGTGTGAAAAACACTGCGTTTTTTTACACGTGAAACATGAACAAGTGTTATCTTGCCCACTACAAACACAATCAAAGCTTCAAAAACACAGAAAGAACGGGAGCTTTAAATAGGAAAAATATGGAAACTCTTTGGTTATTTTATAGCGCGATGCTAATAGTCTAATCCGTTTCAATGGATTATGCTAAGCTATGCTAAAAGTGGTAGAGCCAGACCCAGAGATCGGCTGAATGGATTCCAAAACGGTAAAAATCTAATGTTTAATATTTAAAATTAAATGGGAGCTGGAAAATGAGTATATTTAAAAAAGTGGAGTGTCCCTTTAAAGGGCGTGTTGCAGGTTAACCACCACTGTCGATTAATGGGTACATAAATCACTCAAGATATGTGTATAATTTTTAAAATGTCTCAAAAATGGTCTTAAAGACCACATTTTTTACGTTTTTTGGTATTAACGTTTAACGTTTTTTTTTACGCAATTCTGCGATGACGTCACGTTGGGGAGAAGTGGAGAAAGCCTCAGCCAGAGCCATAGAGATAGATGCGACATTTATTGCTGTTTAATACTTACGTATATAATTTGGAAATCATATATACATCGTAGGAAATATATAATGTGTTATACTGCAAAGTTACCATGCTAATTATTATTTATGATATATGTGGAGATAAATAAAACTTTGCAAATCTGCTGATTTGATCCATTCATGTCCTGACCACCAGGCTAGAGATTTTTAAACATCCTTAATCCACACTTACTAGTCTATCAAATATCTCAAATATATTGTTTTGTGAAATAAAAGGATGCTTTGTTATATTGTTTATGCGATTATAACGAATCACACGATCATTTTATACGTAGCATTAGTCAGCAGCTGCAGCACACTCGGATCCGACCGCATACATACTGTAATAAACAGGCGTTCGGCGGCTTTTTACATCACGACAGGCTATGCCATTTGAGGAGGAACCGCTCATTGATCACCGTATTTTATAAATCCTGTACATGTTTGGACCTGCCGAACATGTTGAGCACTTTTATATACTTTGTTGGGCTGGCAGAGAGGCTGCACAGTTTGACCAGCGGGCTGCGGGAACCGGCGCACATCACGCCGCAAGACGGTGTTAACTCGAAATGTATAACTATTATCAGATCGGCCCGGGAAAGTCCCGACTCTCCCGATTGCCATTCCGCTACTGGCTGTAAGAAAGTGAGTGCGTTTGGGTCGCTGGTCCCCGCGAACAGATGTGACGTGCTTCACTCACCTTCCAGGATTAGAGACATGCTGCCAAAACCGTTTGTGCTGAAGATCGCATAAAGTTACACCCATTTCAGGCAGGATCGTGGACCCCCTCAAGCCAGCATGCACGAGTATGTTAATTGTTTGTTTACTTTCTACACGAAGATATGCTAACGTTATGCTATCTGGCTTTCTGCCTGTCTCTCTATACTAGCCTATCCATCTGTCTGTCTATCTATCTGTCTGTCTATCTATCTATCTATCTATCTATCTATCTATCTATCTATCTATCTATCTATCTATCTATCTATCTATGTATTTATCTATAATCTGCGCTATCAGAACTGTACTTTACTCGTCTTTCTATAGTCATTCTCAATGCTCTCAAGGCGGCTTTGGTCAATTCTCTCCCCAGCGTGACGTCATACAGTGCGTTGTGGGGGAAAGGAGAATCATTGCAAACCACTGTACTTTTTCATACTTTTTCGGGTTTTGTGATACCCAACAACATAAAATACAATGGATAACAGTTTAAATGTTTATTATCAACAAGCAAATTGCACAAATTCGTTGAAAAATTTAACCTGCAAAATGCCCTTTAAGGGGTCTTTATACTTGAAATAGTTATTCTAAACCCCGGTTATGTGGGTTTTCTAAAAAGCCTATTAGTGGTTTTGTCATTGAAATATTTTGTATTAAAAGCCCGCAGTTAGACCCTGCATCTTCCACCTCTACACTGTGATAGCCATACAATCTACAATAATATAATATAATAGTATAGCTCCTGACACTTCAACAATTGTTTAATTTGTATCTATTTCTCCTAAGCAGTAAAATGAAACTCAATCAAATATACAGTAGCTAAAGTGCCCTTTAAATCTGTCTGATAGCACTGATGTGGCCTGCACATGCTTTCTACAGAATAGGTTTCTCACCTATCAGGTGACAGTGAGCCCTCAGAGGACATGCCGTGGTAAGGAGAGGGTGTTAGACGAGTGTCCGGACGGAACTCCTTATCATACGCCATCATGTTCCACTCTTGACGGCGGTTACGAGCTTTACGAACTTTCTTGACCTCACGAGTGGGATCTTCCGTATGTTTTTGTTCTTGCTAAGAAAGGAAAACAGAGAAAATGTTTGTGATATTTTTTACTCTGTAGATGTTTGTGGGTTAGGTGTTGACAGATTGTACTTAGACCCAGAACATTTGTGTAAAAAGCAGGTCTGGATGGGCTAAATGGTTTCTGTGACTCTATTCTAGACTGACATCACTTTTCTTTCCGTTATACTCAGCTATACCCTTCAGTTCTCCTCCTAATACTTCATCTTCCTTGTTTAGTTGCATGCTGTCAAACACACACTCACAGACCAATAGGAGTAAAGGGCTTGAGCTCAGCCTGTCTAAATGAGTCATGCGGTGAAGATGATGGCGCTAATGATGAACTGGAAGAAAAGAGTAAAGGGTGAAAAAATGCCAATACTTGACTACTCATGCTCAGTGGCGGCCGGTGAGTTCAAAATCAACATGATCTCACAAAGTTCCGTGGGATAGTCACGGAATTTTGTGCTCATTTTTCCGTGGCATTCTCACGGATCTCCGCATTTTTCCGTGGCCCTGCTACGGACTGGCTTTTTCCGTGGCATTCTCACGGATTGGTTACTCAACTGCTTTTTCCTATTTTCAAACCATTTTCGCTTCGGTTTAGGGTTAGATTTGGTGTTTGCGTTAGTATGTCACTTTAACTATTGGTTTATACTGTTTTTTCTTATTTATTCTTTTATATTTTCTAAACTTTAAACAATTTTCGCCTGGCGTTGGGGTTAGAGTTGGGTTTGGGTCATTTCATGTAAATCTAACCCTAAACTGAAGCGAAAATGGTAAGAAAATAGGACAAAACAGTTGAGTAACCAATCCGTGAGAATGCCACGGAAAAAGACAGTCCGTAGCAGGGCCACGGAAAAATGCGGAGATCCGTGAGAATGCCACGGAAAAATTAGCACAAAATTCCGCAACTATCCCACGGAAATTCGTGAGATCAGGTTGTGAAAATATGTGTTCGGAGTGTCATGTGTGTTGCTCATCATGTCAAAATATGGGTTTGGTGTGTCATCATGCGTCATGTCAAATACATGCTTGCTGCAAATGCAACAAAAGGGTTTCTGATTACCTGACCTATCTATTTATGTAATGAAATTCACTTGTGTTTGTTGTTTTATACATGTGCTACAACATTTTAAACCTCTGTAGTACCAGTGCAGTGATTTTTATAGTAAAATCTTTATTGACTGAAAAGAATGGGATTGTGCTTAAGAGTTTAGCAGTCTGTATAAATGCAATTTTAGTAATAAAAGTGTTAATTGTTTAAAAGAATAAAACAAATGAGTTCATTTTTAGACATGTATTATTTTCTCTTGTATATTAAGGATTGTTGTTTATTAAAGAAAAAGTATTTATTATCTGATTACTTGAATATTAGAAGTAGAATACTCGATTACTAAAATACTCGATAGCTCCAGCCCAAGACACACACAGAAACACACACCTTCTGTCTACGTTTCTCCTTCCTCTTGTTTTCTGTGGCCTGTAGCATCTTTTCCTTCCAAAGGTTAAAGAAGTAGGATGGATCGGTGTAAAATTTTAACCCATCTTTTTTGTCATCCCTGTAAAACAGAAGAATGCTAATTTGGTAAAAACAGCTTATGTCAAGTGATAATGTAAGAAATGCAGAAATTATTTTTAATTTAGTTAAGACCCGGGCCGTCTTTGTTACCTGTATGGTGTGAGGATGTTTAGAGGAGGTGGTTTGTCACAGCGCTGGTACACCTCCATGACAGGATTAGGAATAGAGTTTCTGGTAACCGCCTGTTGGTCCTGGATGGTGGAACTCTTGAATGCCTTTCGCATGTTGATGTCCTGTAGCGAGACTGCAGCACAAGCACACAGACCCAAGAAAATGTTAAAGGTGCCAAAGAATGCATTGATGCAATTTGTTACATTTACAACCCTATGAATAGTCCCCATAATAAAATGGTCTGTTATTAACTTATATGGAAGGGTCACGAATATTAACGTTCCTTGTATCTCTGTTTCTCAGAGCAGTTCATTTAAGTAGCTCTGTGTTTGCGCAAACAGAACTTATGTTTGAGCCTGTATCAGACAAAGATACATAATTTGAGGAATAATAAATTATTCGAAGATTGTTAATGGATGTTACTGAGTGGTAAGTTTGTGTTTTTTCATTATGGACCTGCAAAACATAACTAACGTCAATATTAAAACCTTTAGCCTAAATGCTAGCATATACTGTAGCATTAACTATCATATAGTACTAATTCAGCAGTCACAACTTAGGTGCGTTCTCCGGAAGTCGCGTTGGTCGACCGCATACGTCATCAAGGTTTAATATTTTGGGTTCAATTTCAGAAAAGCAACCGTTACATTTCAAGGTAAGAATGAAACTACAATGACTATATGTCTTAAAAGAAATAAATCTTAATTTTCTTATGTATTTTAACTGAAATGTGAGAACCTCAATGACGTATGCGGTTGAGCAACGGGACTTCCGAAGAACGCACCCGAAAACATGTTCCGGACGTTCCGGAATGGCCACCCTAGTTATTACCATGTACAGAACTCTTATTATTCATCTATGCCTTGGTAAATACAGTTTTACATTCTACGGCACCTTTAAACACAGAACTTTTTAAGCAAACAATGCATAGAAATGTTCATACTGTATTAAAACAAAAGTTGTTCACACTTTCTATCTAAGCCCTTGATAAAAAGGCTTTCAATTAACGCAGCTTGGTTGAAGATCTGCTATTGATAAGTTATATGCTAATTGGTTATAAATAATTATAAATATAACTGTACTACAAGTTTATAAACATTTTATATACTTTTGATGAAGAATAGCTATAGAGCTTGCTAAAAAATAAGTCATCTTATGTATCATGCTTCGCACAACCCAGTTTACTGTAAAACAAATGACATCAACTCATCTTTAGTAAGGATTTAAAACAGAAAGTTGAAGTGACTGGTACATATGCATTTACTGACCAGACTAAAGGCATCAACATCCCTGTGTTTATATTCTGTTGAAGATGAGGGGCCCTATTTTAACGATCTAAGCGCATTGTCTAAAGCGCACAGCGCAACGTCTAAATGGGCGTGTCCGAATCCACTTTTGCTAATTTAACGACGGGAAAAATCGTTTTTGCGCCGAGCGCATGGTCAAAAAGGGTAGGTCCTATTGTAATGGGAGTATTTTGGGCGTAACGTGCAGTAAACCAATGAGAGTCACAGCTCTCATCCCCTTTAAAAGCAAGTTGCGCTGGCGCTATGTCTAATCCCTATTTAGATGACGGACTTTGTAAACTGAAAAACTAAGCGGAGGAAGAAGATCCCCAGTTTAAGATTAATGTTAAATAATTGTGTTGTTTTTCCCTTATATTGAAATTGTTATTTTTTTTATTAAAACCTTTAAAACCCGTTTTCTTTTAGTCATGGAAGTAAAAAGCAGGCTTGTAATTGCTTTAAATGTATGGCTATCCAATATCATCAAAAAATAATTTACAAGTATGTAAGATAAGGTTTGTACTCTAAAAATACTTTATTTGTAACAAACAGGAGATAAAGAAATTACAAACGGCTCTCCTCACGTTTCTACGGAGCCCTTCTGGTCACCCCCTGGAAAAAAGAAAACAATCCGTGATCACGGTTTTGTAATTCGTCCCCTCAGTTTATAAACCGTACTCACGGATTATTAAACTGTTCCCTCAGTTTTACAAACCGTGCGCTCGGATTAATAAACCGTACGCACGAGTTAACAATCCGTGCTCTTAGATTTGTAAACCGTACCATCAGTTTTTGCAATCTGTACCCACGAATTTATAAACCGTGCGCACGCTTTTGCAATCTGTTCTCACAGTTTTGCTAACTGGATTTGTAGCCCCTCCCTCATTTTAGAAATCGCTATTCATTCTTAATCATTCTTTCCAAGTTTCCTATATTAATGTTTGATATTTTCGGAAATTAATAAAGTTTAAACCGTGTTAAGCTGTTTTATACGTTCCTAACTGGAAACGTGCTTTAATATTTACGAAATATTTTAATCGGATGCTACAGTAAACAGATATCTTTGTGTAAAATTAACATGTTATTTAGATTTATTCATCAAATAAAATAAGTATTTAACTAACAAATGATTTCTACATATCCTATATATTTTAATCAATAGGCTTGCTATATATTTTCGTTTTTAATTGCTCATTTCAAATTCATATTTTATGTATTTAACATCAACTTATTAGGTAAGATTAAAAGATTACTAAGAGCTGCACAATTATAAACATATAAGTTTTATATACCTATAATTCTTAATTATTGTAAATCAATATTATTTGCATTTAACATCAACTTCATGCCAAACTTTTATTATGATTTACTTAATTTTTTGGTGAAACATTTTTACATTATGTTTATTATCTGAGCTTATGTAAGCAAAAAAGTAGTTAGAAATTAAGTAGATCACATGTTAATTTAAGGATCAATGAGAAAATATTAATCAAAGGAAACTTCTGACAAACATCTGAGAAACTCTTTAAAAAATCCAGATAAGTTTGGAGTTTATTAATATTTAAACTTAAAATTTGTACTTTGTTAATTAAATATTGTCTTTGTCCTTGCGTAAAGTTTTTTTATCTGAATACTTGAAGTTATACTGTTATATTAACTGGGTAACAGCTTTCTGTGCAAATACTGCTAGAATAATCGTGACTATTTGTATTGTACCTATTTATTTAGGTCACCAAAGTGTTAAAATAGCTGTGCTCTTTGAAATGTGTGTAAAAGAATCAATTTCTGGTCATATTTTTAATGCACAATGAGCGGGTATATGAGCCACACTCTGTAAAACATTTACTAAGTTTTAGTAAAACATTTTATACTTACAAATACTGAGTAAATTTGAAAGCTTTAAATCTGGTATTAACAATAATTAAATTGATTTCCTATTAAAAATAAAATTGAGTAAAAATAAGTAATTGCAAATGTTAAGTAGATGTAGCTGTTTTTTATGAATTTTATTTAAATAAAAAATGAGTTGAATTTACTTAATGTAAAGTGAATTTATTTCATACCATCCTTTATGAACGATGAACAAAGCAATTGTACACAATTATTTTATTGAACATTTATTTACACATGACATAACTCTACAGTCATCATGAAACTCCAAAAATGCCAAACAGTACATGTTACAAATACAATGAGCTGAATAAACTCTGAGAGGTTGCAGAATCACTTCTTCATTCCAGACAGGTGGATCAGCAGAATCCTGCACCTATATTGTAAATGTAATTACTCATACTCCACACTTACCAGGATTTTTGAGGAGATTCGGAGATGTTTATTTTCTGCAAAAGACGCAATTTCATCTGCTGCTGAATAAAACCCGTTTGCTTTGTTGATTTTTAAATTAACACGTGATCTACTTTGTTTGCCTATATTTACTCAAATAATAGGCTACAATGTAAAAATGTTTGATTGTCGATGTTATGTTGATGTTAAATACATAAAATATTAATTTTAAATGAGCAATTATTATTATAAGTTTTAAAACGTGTAAATATTTAAGTGTGAAATTCTCAAATATATTGATAATCAGATATAATAATATTGATTTACAATAATTAAGAATTATATGTATATAAAACTTATATGTATATTATTGTGCAGCTCTTAATAATCTTTTAATCTTACCTAATAAGCTGATGTTAAATACATAAAATATGAATTTGAAATGAGCAATTAAAAACGAAAATATATAGCAAGCCTAAGTGTGGCATTCTCAAATATATTGATTAAAATATTAAGGATATGTAGAAATCATTTGTTAGTTAAATATTTATTTTATTTGATGAATAAATCTAAATAACATATGTTAATTTTACACAAAGATATCTGTTTACTGTAGCATCCGATTAAAATATTTCGTAAATATTAAAGCACGTTTCCAGTTAGGAACGTATAAAACAGCTTAACACGGTTTAAACTTTATTAATTTCCGAAAATATCAAACATTAATAGGAAACTTGGAAAGAATGAATAAGAATGAATAGCGATTTCTAAAATGAGGGAGGGGCTACAAATCCAGTTAGCAAAACTGTGAGAACAGATTGCAAAAGCGTGCGCACGGTTTATAAATTCGTGGGTACGGATTGCAAAAACTGAGGGTACGGTTTACAAATCTAAGAGCACGGATTGTTAACTCGTGCGAACGGTTTATTTATCCGAGCGCACGGTTTGTAAAACTGAGGGAACAGTTTAATAATCCGTGAGTACGGTTTATAAACTGAGGGGACGAATTACAAAACCGTGATCACGGATTGTTTTCTTTTTTCCAGGGGGTGACCAGAAGGGCCCCGTACGTTTCAGCACTTTGGACAGCGTTATTTTTAGCAAAGAGTTTTTTTAAGCATTACTTACAAATGTTTCTCATCTCGCCATATCCACAGGTACAGAGTCATCATATACAATAAATCCGTGAGGTAGCATTAAAAAAAACATTTAAAAACAGACGCATTTGTTTAAAGCAAAGCATTTATTTACTTACCAGGCTGCAGGTAAAGCAGCTCTTTGCGCCTTCTAACGTCTCATAATCACTCCTCATTTATAAATATGTCCAAGAGACTCAATAATAATCTCTTAAATTCAATCCTTTAATCTTTCATATTTAAAAGCATTTTTGTGCTGCTGCGCATTTATGTACTTTGTGATAAGCAAACCCGCGTTGTCCTCCCGTTTATAGGCGCATATTACTTATGCGCTCTTTAAATAACATAAAACATATTGCGCCATTGACTTTAGACTTTAGAGCAGGTTTTTGTTGGTCAATGGCGTAGTCTATTTTAGTTGCCTCAAAATAGCAACGCGCCAACAATGCGCCTGAACACACCTCGTTTTTCAGACCAGAACGCCCATGGGCGCAAAGGGGGCGCAAATGCATTTGCTATTTAAACAACGCGGTGCTAAACGTGAAAATTAGGGTGGAAACTAGCGAAAGACACTTGCGTCGCGCATTGCGCTGCATTGCGCCGGGTGTAAGATAGAGCCCGAGGTCATTGCTTGCATACGAATAATCATTTTTACCCACCCTCCTCCACTGTGGAGTCCAACTGTGTGACCTTCACCGCCAGCAGATCGACGCGCTCTTGTAAACTGTTCATGCGCATGTAGAAGCTGTTGGCTTCATTAAACAGCTCTCCAAATATGTCCTCAGCATGTCGACCTGAACCAGTAAAAACACAAGAGTTCAAATGCAAGAACAAACTGATCATTTTCCAAACAAACAATCTAAATATTGTACATTTAAAGGGGACATTTAACAAGTTTTTTAAAGATGTCAAAAATAAATCTTTGGTGTCCCCAGAGTACGTATGTGAGCACAAAATACCCCACAGATAATTAATTATAGCATGTTAAAATTGACACTTTGTATGTGTGAGCAAAAATGTGCCATCTTCTTAAATGCAAATGAGCTGATCTCTGCACTAAATGGCAGTGCCGTGGTTGGATAGTGCAGATTAGGGAGCGG
The DNA here is from genome assembly GCF_027580225.2 of Misgurnus anguillicaudatus. Classification (NCBI taxonomy): domain Eukaryota; kingdom Metazoa; phylum Chordata; class Actinopteri; order Cypriniformes; family Cobitidae; genus Misgurnus; species Misgurnus anguillicaudatus. The sequence continues at coordinate 12,977,091 of NC_073345.2, forward strand.
TATTATCCCCTTCTGACATCACAAAGGGGGCCAAATTTCAACTACCTTTTTTTTACATGCTTGCAGAGAATGGTTTAACAAAACTAAGTTACTGGGTTGACCTTTGTCATGTTTTCTAGCTTGATGGAAGCACTGGGGACCCAATTATAGCACTTAAACATGAAAAAAGTCAGATTTGCATGATATGTCCCCTTTAAAAACTGGGATTTGTAACAGGGTTGTGGTCAAGTCAATGTGGAAATGACTGGGGAAATTATTATTTCATAATTTTAGAATTGTTTAATGACAAATAAAATGTGCCAAATACCCAGTGTATATATTTCATTATATTAAATTCATTATTTTTTATTTTATAGAAACTGCAATTTCCTGAATGTTTCAATGTATACTTAAAGTTTTCAAATTAAATTACTTGTCAATTGTGATCCTCTTCCTGTCAAGAAATTCTAATTTGAACTGAATAAAAAAAGCAGAAATTTGGCCAACCCTTATTTGCAGCTTTTGTTTATCAACAGACAACCAATCACAAGTTGAACAATTCTTCCCTCATTAAATATTCATGTGCCTTGAACAGTCACAGAAAACATCATACATGTTTATATTCAGAATTAAAACCAATCAATGTTCTTACTCAGTCCTCCGAGCTGTTTGATGATGGCCGCCAGCGTGCTGTTTGTAACGCACTCCAGCTCATTGGTCACTCCGTCAGGCAGGGCTCCCCGGCACAGATGCCTGGGCTCGATGGTTCTCTTCACAAGAGGCATGACTGTCCTCAAATACAAACACACTCACAAGTGAGGAGATACAGGGACATTTTATACATAAGTTTATGAGCTAACATGGTACAGTTTACAAAGCGTCACCTTAAGCCCTTTTAAGACGGACATGTTGCTGAACCATAATTTTTGTTGTGATGACACGCAGGTCCTCATACGCATATTACAGCAATGTTTCGGCTTCTTGTTCACACAGATGGTTTGCCGGGTATCTTACTAGGTCCTCTTTCTGGCAACGATCCCAGAAGATTTACGGGACATGTTTGCATTCAAACAGAAGCTTTTTGACAATTTTACAAGTATTTTCTGGGACCAAAGGTCTGTTTGAATGGGGTTTTATACTGACTGACTCTGAGACACTGAATTACAATGACTATAGGCATCACGCACATCACCATACAGGACACATAATTCCCACATTAATATCTTGACAGCAAGTTCCCTCTCTAGCCTTTAATCCAAACTTTATATACAGACATAAATGGAGCATCTGAATAAAGCAGAACCGCAATTTGTCAGCATCAACCAGATAATAAACTCAAACACACTTGCGTACATAATTGTCATATCAAAGTGTCTTTATTGAGGTAACTTTAAGTAGTTGATACATAAACACACACTTTCCACAGTAACAAAATACTGTTCCTATACTCCAAAAATATTTTTAATATATCATAATTAATTGTTACAAACAGAACGTTTTATTTTCTAAAATATGTTTTGTATATTAGTTTTATATATATTTGAAATCTTCCCATTTTAAAATATTACAAGATGTACCACGGGGCGAACTGAAAACAATTAAATGGAACTTCATTATTTTACATATTATTTTAGTTAAGCATCTCAATATGTTATACGACATAAATTGTGACCCTGGAACACAAGGGTCATAAGGGTTTTTAAAACTGAATTAGCTTTCCTTTGATGTATGGTTTGTTAGGATATAGGACAATATTTCGCCCAACTATTTAAAAATTCGGATGGGTGAAAAAAAATAAAAAAATCGAAAAAATGGCCTTTAAAGTTAATGATAATTACATTTTTGATATATTAATGTACAAAATATCTTCATGGCACATGATATTTACTTTATATCCTAATGATTTTTGGCAAAAAAAGTTGAATAGACCTTATACATTTTTTAGGTAATTTTACAGTTGAATCAACTTTACTTTTTACAGTAAAATAAATGAACATACCAAGCAATTTATTTAGCCATTTTGGGGTATTTCAAGACATAAATAAATAAATATAGATATATAAAAATATATTTATTTATCACAGTCACAGTCCCGTTCTGTTTCCCTGTATATTTTCAGTTATTTCCCCTTTAATTGTATATTAGACTTCATTTCCCATCATTCTCCACTCTCCCTCGCCTGATCATCATAGGCTTGTTCGACATCATGCGGCGCCGCAAGAATCCAAAGCCGGATGACCTCAAAGTACCACAAGAGCGATACGCACAACCGGCGCAACATCATAGAATACGGACTAACGGCACATCCAGGAACTTGAATGTAAATTTTGTCACTGCACCTTTTTGGTGGATTAAAAACAAGACCATCCATTAACCCCCATCCAAAACAGCTGAACAAAGCAACGTTTTTACACAGCCGGCAGGCGTAAATAACTTATGAAATCACTCAGATTAAACATGTTGAGTAATTATCTGTCCACCCTGCCTGCCATAGAGCGGGAAAAACACATCAACACATTCAACCTGGTCAACACAAAAACATGTCCCCCTCATTCCCACAGCGTCAAATTTGTGTAACAAGTCCATCCAGTGATTGCTGGTAATTCGCTAAGCCAGTTAGTTGTATGGCTCGATGGAAAAGTGCACTCATTACTCTAAATATAAAGACATTATATATAAATACAAAGTAACTTTCAAATACGAAGTAAAATCATTCACTGTATTCCCTGTTGACTCGATGTGGTACGAGTAAATGTCCGGGTAAGACCTCTGGCCAATAGGGAGCGTTGTTACACAAATTTGACGCTCTGAGAATGAAAGGGACATGTTTTTATATTGACCAAATTAAATGTGTTAATGTATCTTTCGCGCTCTATGGCAGGCAGGGTGGGCAGATAATTACTCAACATGTTTAATCTGGGTGATTTCATAAGTTATTTACGCCTGCCGGCTGTGTACGAAGGTTGCTTTGTGCCGCTATTTTGAATGGAAGTCAATGGAAGGTCTAGTCTGTTTTCCCCCAAAAGTGGGCGTGAACCTGTTTAGAGACATTCTATGACGTTGCGACGGTTGTGCGTAGTCTCTGAACACTTTTGTTTTGTGTCTCTGAAGTCAACAGGGAAGCAAGTGAATGATTTTACTTCGTATTTGAAAGTTACTTCGTATTTATATATTATGTCTTTATATTTAGAGTACTGAGTGCACTTTTCCGTCCATACAACTAGCCTTAGTGATTTTTTCTCAGCAATCACTGGATAGCGTTGTTACACAAATTTGACGCTGGGAGAATGAAAGGGACATGTTTTTATATTGACCAAATTAAATGTGTTAATGTATCTTTCGCGCTCTATGGCAGGCAGGGTGGACAGATTAAACTCAACATGTTTAATCTGAGTGATTTCATAAGTTATTTACGCCTGCCGGCTGTGTAAAAACGTTGCTTTGTTCAGCTATTTTGAATGGAAGTCAATGGAAGGTCCGGTCTATTCTCCCCCAAAAAGGGGCGGTGACGAAATTTACAGTCAAGTTCCCAGATGTGCCGGTAGTCCGTATTCGCAAATTCATACGAGTTTGAGTCATCAGAGTTTGCTTTTAAATCACTCTCCCTGAACTTTGACTTCATCCGGCTTTCGGTTCTTGCGGGACCGCATGAAGTCGAACAAGCCTAATGTCAATCACGTCACCTGATCCCTAAAAAGACATTTTCATTCATTGTTGCCCGTTCTCGTTTGTGTTACGTTGATGGTATGGCTGTGTTTAATGTGGTCGCATCAGCTCTTGTTTACTTAATAAAGTTAATGTCTGTTTTATATTCCTCATTGTCGACCTCTTTGGATTACACACCCGTACCGTAACAATCACGTGGGCTTATTCAGATAGACACTCCACTTTATTTGCCTTCAAGGCTAAGGCCATTTCCATGGCAACCACCCGAGGCCGCCTCTCATGCTCCAATGCATATTAGAGTCAAGACATAAGAAGAGACTACTCCTTTAAAATACTACTTTTAACACACAGACTCAATGTACAAATGTATCTTACTGTTCAACAGAAACAATGCTTGATGCAACAAAAACTTTTTTTTTTAAATAGGCCGCAGTGCTGCCTGAGGCGGTGAACTCTTTTTACAGATGTTACAACAGTGAATGCAAATAAACACTTATGAAAAAACCCTGATCTGTGGCACAGGCAATGTGTGTACTGAAGTTACGGCAACATCAAAATTCTCATTTGAAGTATGAATGTGTATAATTTGTAAAACAAAATGTAAAGTCTCATCATTTTCCTAAAATAAACAACAGAACTCTTAAAATTAAGTCAATTTGCAGTTTTGTCCTACAAACAGATGAATAAACAGATTTACACATCTGCTAATAATTGGGATAACTGGTAATTCACACCTCTTTATTATTTGACTTAATATAGACCAGGGCCTCTCAAACCTGTTCCGGAGGACCCCTAGTCTCTGCACATTTTCTATCCCAGTGTCTGAAATCGCATAATATGACAGTAGAGTACTTACTGAATTAGATGAAGTACATACCCATCGATTGATAAAACAGTACATTATAGAGTATAAATATGGGTATGAATGAAATTCAGACTTATTACATCCACCATGCTGATAAACTTTGTGTTTAAAAGAGTTGTGTTCAGAGCTTGACATTAACACCTGCCAAATGTGGGTAGATTTCCGCTGTAGAGGGTAAGACCACCAGGTAAAATTAGTGAGCCAATCCCACTAATCACTTTGGCAGGTTGAATATATATAATCCAGGGCTGATGGATTTGCGAATGCACGGGACGCAGTCTGAACGCATACATTAGACGGACACTTCGGGAAATATAAAACAATTGCATGGAAGTGATTGAAGAGATTTAAAGTGTGTGCACACTCTATGGGCAAGAGCGGAGAGAAATTTATAGCGCATACTTGAATGTACACGTCCCAGTTTTGTCCGAAGTCAAGGGAGCGGAGAGATTCGCACATTATAGCCTATTAATGTAGAGTACTTTGGGCAACAATAATGCCCTCTTGAGATTTGTCAGTAAAAGAGCGCCTTGAATCCTTAAAACCCTTTTAACAGAAACCATGATCAAGCTTATAAAATACAATCAAGTTGACAGTAAAATCCATCCATAAATACAATGATATACCAGCTAATAAATGTAGTCTTAATTTGAAAGTCAATCATCTAATCTAGCTAAATCAAGTAAAATACTTAAAGTCATTTTAGGATGCCTAAGTCATGTTTAATCATACGAAATTGTGGCCAGTTAAAATGCTAAGTGGCTTGTAACTTTGGAAAACAAACTAGCCACTTTGGCTGGTGAGCAAAAAAGTTCATATCAAGGCCTGGTTGTGTCACTGGTGCTTTTTCAACATTTTTTGAATATGACAGCTGCTCTCCTTTTATCTTCTTTAGTGACTGACTGCTCTCCCTAGGCTCACAGGATAGTAAAAGCCATTTAATGTACACGTCAAAATCTTGCCGAAAGTAGTAGGTCATCCAGGAACTTTTTTACCGTTTTTCGAATACTGCTGCTTTTTGCATACTATATAATATGGAAGTAGGCGATTTCAGATGCAACATACATCTGACAAAGCTAATGAGACAAATCAGATGAGGAAACATACAAAATGTCTGGGACTGAGTGTCATCCAGAACAGGTTTAATATAAACTATGAGAGTCATTTTTAACATAATGCTAAATGTTATGTCTCTTTAGTCTTATGTCTATTCCAAGTGCTTCATTATGTATTTTATCTGCATAAAACATTTTAAAAAGGTAAACTAAAAACATTAGACAACATTATTTGTAAGCACAGCTGAATTATCTCTCACTTCTGCGTGTAAATAGACAGCCTGCCTCCACAGTCAGTGGCACGCATCTGATTCATGAGAGGAAACCATGGCAACGCCTCAGCAATGCTGTGGTGGCTCCTTCACCAAAAACACATTTACGTAATCTCTCGCCAGCGCTACAGCCTGGAATGTGAATTAAACACGAGTTCCCCCCGTATGCACACGGGTATATTTCTGTGACTGCAGGAGGATTTGTGTCACTGGCATTTCCCCTAATTTAAGGAAGTGTGGCGCAGTATGAGATGCTGTTACAGGATTATTTATGATCAGAATAAGCCATAGGTGAAAATGATTCGGGTTTGGTAGATAATAGACAATAGATAATGGATTAGATACAAGTACTATTATTCAACATTTAATTATTCTGCATGAGGTAGATAAGAGATTGACTACACATTGTGTATGACAGTATGTTCAGTGAGTAAATGACTGAGAACATATACTGAGATGTTGACTCCCAATAAATATTATTACTATATTAGGTTAATGAATAATGTGGATCATGCATTTTAAACAACCATAATAGGAGAAGAGGTGATGGAGTATTAAACCACATTATGCCCCTTTACAAATGTTCATGTGATTTATGTCATCTTCTCAAAAGGCTTGCTGGGTTTTTTCAACTCAGTGTTGGGTCAAAAAAGGACAAACCTAGCAATTGGATTAAATTAACCCAGAATATGTTTATGACCCAACCACAGTATTTTAGATAAAACAACCCAGCATAGGGTAATTTATACCTGTACATACAAAATTGTAATTTGATAAAAGTATCCAATATAAACATGTCAAATGACCACATCAATGATTTACGACACGGCTTGTGAAGGCTTGGTATTTTCTGCAAACATTATATAATGTTTAATAATAATAATAATAATAATAATAATGTTAATGTTACATAATTGATTTGTATCTAAACTTTAAGATCTTTAGTATTTTATTACCTTTATCTTAAAACTATTAAATAATGTAGCTGTTGAGCTTTTGACAGAAATTGCTATGGCTGTTAATTACCATGACGTCACTCACAGCACTACGCTGGCATGTGATATGATAACAGGTGTATGCTTTTTGGTCATGAGGTAAATGAACAAAACCATCATGCTAGCGGTGATTTATATCAAAGTAACGTTAATTAATTTGCCTTAAAATTAGCTTAAAAGACTAGAGATGCGTTTGTCAGTGACAAACGAGCAAGCAACCTTAAATCTACGCATGTCATTATTTTACACAACTTTCGCTGATAAAATGACAGAATCGCGTAAGAGGCAAATGAAAACCTTGCAGATAATGCAAATGGCACTCGTTATGTCTGCGGTTATGATTTACTCACAAGTGATGGTTGTCGCCTCCCGCTCTTATGTGACGCTGTCCTTTCGTCGTTTTACACGAGCCACTCCGCATTACATGTCGTTATTTGTAGCCGTCACCGTTATCGGTTCGTTATCAAACGATGGACGGCGGAGGTGGTGCTGAAATCTCGCCGTACGCACGCGCGCGTTGCCTTGGAAGCGTCGCTCGTGGGTCTACGCTCTGCAGCGCTGACGCCACTGCGCATGCGTGCGAGTGTGATTCACAGACCACCACCCTGCGCGTGCAAAAGGGAAACACTGAGACGTGATGAGTCAAAATATGGAAATCAAAATAACGCGCCCGTGTCATAATGTGTATGCTACATCATTTATAATGACGTAATTAAGACATTCCTCACAGTTCCTATTGTAGCTACTACATCTCTGTTTAGGATTTGTCCTATATATTATGCTAATAACCCAATTCAGTCATGACAAGACTTCCTAAACTGTTTGTCAGGCTTAAAACAACGAGGATCCTTTTGTGGGCACTGTGGGAAAGAAACTGGAGAGAGGAAGAGCTATTATTGGCGCATGAGTGTAGGAGAAAGACCCATTCATAGTGCTGGAGGACAACATCACACACCCATCGCTCTCACCGAGGGTGCTTCTCAGTCCAGTTTCTAGAATGAATTACAATGCAACATAAAAGGTTTCTAAAGAACATCAGCCTTTATGGAACAGTTTATGGAAATTGAGTTAAAATTCCTGTACAACTTTACAAAGTTTTTACTCTTTAACTTCATAGGAAACAGTGATGTCAGTTTGCTCTGTTAAAAATTATTTAGATGCAACTAAAGGTTCTTCTCGGCGATGCCATATAGAAGAACCATTCAATCAAAGGTGAAAGGTTCTTAAAATTAACCTTTTACGAAACAAAAAAGGTATGAAAATGTTCTTCAGATGTAAAAGCAGGGCCGGAACCCCTAAGCCCCCCTAAAATCAGAAACAGACAAATTGCCCCCCCCCCAATATTTAATGTTTTAATATTCATACATAGACCTGCATGTCTTTGTCCTCACAATGTCCAAGATGTGGTTATGGCCTTGTGTTAGAATTTTTTTGTCTGTATGGGTATTTATGGCTTTGTGTAACACTTTAATTCTGGTCATGTTATCAAGTGACCTGACCTGTATACTAAATTGTATGCATTATACTGTATATGCAATAAAACAAGAAATAAATAAAACATATAATATCAATTATTAGTACAAAATGCAGTTTTTATATTGTTATAATATAATACAAATTTCATTATAGCCTTCACTCTATTCTAAAAAAAAAAATGCTTGGGCGAGCCCAGCCCGTTGGGTTAAATTAACCCAGAAAATGTTTATATTGGACCAAACAATACATTTTAAACAATGAATAAACATATCAACAAGTAAAATAAAAAAGTTTTGAGTAGACTATATCAAAAAGTAGCCCTCCAGATTTTTTTATCCATTGTTGTAGCCCTTGCTCACAAAAAGGTTGGAAACCCCTGGTGTAGGCCAGTGGTTTCCAAAGGGTCCACGAGATGGTGCCGGGGGGCCCCAGTTTTATGATATTTTATAAAATACATTCATTTATCATGAATTCTGTGTAATTAAACCTAAAAAATAATAAGCCAACTAACCAACAGCACTACTAGGTATAATTTTATATGTTTTATTTAATTAAAATATTACATTTTAAAATTGTTTTTGTCATAAATTTTCTTTCGGGGGGCCGCAAAAAATGCACTGTACACAAGGGGGGCCGCACGCTGAAAAAGTTTGGGAAACACTGGTGTAGGCTATATAAATACATTTTTATTATATTATAAAATACATAAAAACATAATTTTGATTTTATATATTTTGTTTTACAGTATAATAAGTGCAATTTAGTTTACAGGTCTTATTTTATTGAGTTGAAAAATAACCCAGCAGTGTAGCCTACACTGCTGGGTTATTTTAAAAAAAAAAACTCAAGACTTACATGATATCCAGCTAGCCAACTCCGTTTGCCATGAGAAGTGGTGGAGCACACAGACTGCCATCATTTGACTGCGTTGGTCGATCTGGTCCAAGCTTCTTAATCCTTTATTTATTCATCAATTAAATACCTTGTATAGGGTGATTTTGTAAGGATAAAAGCATATTTTCCTTCATCTCAAGATATTTCACTTGCTTTCACTGATCTGTACTGTAGCTATCAGTTAACACAGCAATCTCCAACGCGGTTATGAGACTCTGAGAACGATCCAATCACAGGAGGTAAAAAACATTAAAAGCAATATTGATTCGCTTACAACATAAGTGGGAGTGTTTGGGGCGCACAGTCCTGCGCCCCAGGGCGGATCCGAAACCAGCCACTTAGAGCTCAGCCTCAGGTCACATGTTTTTACCCTTTTCCCTGACCTACATACACACTCATTAGTGGTGCGCCCCAGACACACAAAGATATGACACACACACAACGAACTCAGTTTTGATTTTTAATTATTTTAAATAAATTATAATATGACTAACAGTGAAATAGTACAACTAAATGATTTTATTTTGTATTAATTTGCACTATATATTTAACTTTTTGGTAACATGTTAAAGTAGCTTTCCTCTCTGGCCAGCTTTAAGGGGGCGGCGCCCCAGCGCCCCCTAGTGACCAGCCGCCACTGAGTGTAGGCCTATTGTTAATTCTAATGTAATTTATTTATATTCTATTATTTCTGTACTTTATTTTTTTATTTCTAATGTCACAGATAGGCAAAGTGGGAATGTAACTAAAATGCTCAATTTTAAAATATTGAACTGATATATAAAATACTCATTTTAGATTTGACCACAAATAAGTTTACTTGAATATATTATTTTTTTACTTACAGTTCAGTGTCAGAATACAAAAATACAAAGACAGGATCAAGTAATGTATAAGTGTTATTAGTTTAAAAATGTCTAAGTGTTTCATTGTAGTAGCCCATTAATAACACATTCCATAAATGAATCTCACCACTTAATGTCGCTGTTTCACTTAAATACATACAATTTTGTATCGGCAACATCAGTGTTGGATTTATACAGTCTTTAACTGGAGCATAAGATAAACACAATTGATTCCAACTGATTAAAGGAAGTCCACAAACATATCTGTGCAGTGAAATCAGGTTTGTATGATAAGGACAGGTAAGAAAACATCACAGGGTGTGTGTTTAAAAAAAGATTGCATTCCTTTTAAACATAAAATTTTAGTTTACAATGCATTCGCCAGATACTTTAATCCAAAGCAAATTAAAGTAAAGGTATAAAAAAATTTCAGTTTGTGTGTTCCCTTCATTTGACTTTTTGCTTTGCTAATGCAATGCTCTACCACTGAGCTATACAGATGCATTATAGGCGTACTGTATGTGACCTATAATGTAGCCAATGTGATCATTTTAGTTATGACTGACAGAGGCTTCGCTAGCATCATGATGCAGGTAGTCTTTATATAACTTTAGAGGGATTTAACTAGTTAAAGGGACACTCCACTGTTTTTAAAAATAGCACCACTTTTAGCAACATAATTCATTGAATCTGATTATACCATTAGCATCAAAATTCAAAAATTCGTCCAAATGAAAATAGTTCAAAAATGATCAAATGCAGTGCCCGAAAATTGTCCCCTTGGTAACTTGGTAACTGCAGTCATGGTACGGCAACAAAGTCCTTGATTATTACGCCAAAATGAGAGTATAGTTCCTAGCCATATAAGCCAAAAAAATCGAAACTTTTAATTTTACGTCAGTCTTAGTACACAAATTAACTACAGAACCTTTCATTCCTCTAAATTTTTCCTCCCTTTGTCATCTTTTTATTCATCCCTACGCATCCCAATCACCTGCTCTTCTTTTCCCTTCCAGGTTGCATTGGGGATCCTTAATCGCATGTCCCAGATCAAACTGAGACTATTCCTCCATTCCGGGTTACAGAGGCCACTTACATCAGATTACAAGTTTTAAACAGAACGCATCCAGATTACAACAGATTAACAAACCTTTCAGGCTAACATAGCTTTCCATCTTTTGTTCTTAAAGCTCAAATGTTCTTTCCCACGCAATCTCAATTATTGGGTTTACCAGCAACTATAGCTTGCTTTGTCTTTGGCGACGTGTCGTGATATTTACATCGCAGGTAGCGAACGAATGCATTGCGGTATGTCTTGTTGAAGAGGGTGTAAATCAGAGGATTCACACCAGAGGAGACGTATCCCACCCAAACAAAGAAATTCATGAGATGGTGAAGATGGTCACTGCAGTTCTCCTGGCAGATGGCGACCAGCACGTTGGTGATGAAGAACGGACACCACATCACCAGGAACAAAAAAAAGACGACACCCAAGACTTTGGAGGCCCGCTGCTCATTTCTGATCGCTTGCATCATTCCTCGTCTACCTTGATCTCGTGAGTTACTAAACGAAAGTTTTTTGGGTAAAAATGTGAGTAACAACTGCTTGTTGTTAGGCAGAACTGTATCACTTATCTCGGCTGATGAACCTCGTTTGGTCTCTTGGGGGAAGGCAGCGCTTTGTTGACGAAGGACCTGGAGGGTGAGGTAGTAGCAGACCACCATGATGACCAGAGGAAGGAAGAAGGCTACGAAAGAGCCGACAAGAACAAAGCGAGGCTCATTCAGGACACACGTCTCGTTAACAAACACCTTCTGCTTATCCTGGAAGCCAATTACCGGAATGGGAAGTGACAGCACTGAAGGTGGAGAAAAAGAAAAGGGACGTGAGGAAATTATAGATTGGGAAATCATCATGCACAGTTTAAAAACAATAAAGTTTGGAGTGTCATTACTGCACCATAAGTGCTATCAAACGTAATTGCTGTACTTGCAAAAGAAATTTTTTTTAGATAGTATTTTTTATTTTCACCTATAGATATGGTCCAAACAGTGACGATTTTGAGCTTGGCCTTGAAAGGCGAGTTACTGCGACTGTACTTGATTGGATTATGAATACCAATATAGCGGTCCAGAGAGATGGCGCACAGGTGCATGATGGAGGCTGTGGAGAAAAGCACATCCAGGAAGATCCAAATGGGACACAGATCTTCATGGAAAGGCCAGACGTGGTCTACACACAGACAGATAATAACATAAATTGAGTTTTTACAGGAACCTAGAGACTAGAATTGTGAGTATTTTAACTGATTATTTATGCGTTTTCAGCTTGCACTTCGTAATTTATAGACACTACCAATTGAACGTTTAGGTTCACATACTCACTCATTATTATTCTTTTCCATGTTCAGCTATGGAATAACACAAATGTAAGGGCAGGTATGTTGTGACTAGCAGATAAAAAATGAGAACTATATTGTATGGTGGAAGAGCACGGGGGCGCAGTAACATCATCACTCCTGACTCTTCCTCCTCTCGCTCAATCTTCCTTCAATATTACTGTGCCCAAGTGCTGCAAACTAAGTGCATACGCCATACAATATACTTTTTTATTTTTATCCGCTTAAAAAATCGTCATGTTTTGTGCCATCATACTTACTCGTGTAAATACTCGTGTAACAGCCTTTAAATAGGGAAAACATGGAAGTGTTTGGTGGCTATTAAATATATTCCTGTTTGGATCCTAGGGAATGGATGGGGCTGGGCTGGATGCTGGCACGTTCACGGCGCGCTGTACAAAGATTAAGTGCACACATTGAAAAAAGATTGGTATGTGTTGATTCATCTGAGTTGAGGTAAGAACATAATAAAATATTGAAAACGGTGGTGTTTTCCTTTAAGGGCCAGTCACACTAGACTTTTCATTCCATTGACTACTAAATTTCATACGCATGCGAATGCGACAGACCCGAAACGCAAGACTGTTAGATTATGGCCCTGTCCCAAATGCCACACACTTATGTACTTCCTCACAGTCCACACTTTGATGACATCATGTAGTGTAGACGAGAGTCCACGAGGGTGCACCGGAGCTGTATTTTGGGACAAACTTGAGCGTCACGCTGGAAATAGAAAGACAAGTTGCCCATCAGTGTGATTTGGGGAGGTAAAGTGCGTCAATCCTGCTGCATCAGGGGTGCCGAAGGGTGCAAAGGGGGCGCTGATGAGCACACTCGGGAGCATAAAATGACAGGTGGCACACCCTACAGACTCGTAGACTAAGCGACCACGAGCAATTTAAGGCCACAAGACTGAAAGTCCACATGAAGTGCGTCATTTGGGACAGGGCCTATATTTCGCAAATCGCTGCAAAGTTCTCTCTGACCTGCGAATTCGTATATCGTGGAACGTTGTGACCAGTACAAAACTTTTTTTCTACTGAAAAGCACAAATGGACAAAGCCAAGGATCATATTGAGCTACTCCCCGCAGCAACGTCCAACAAATACTTGCATGCTGAAAGTGTGACCGTCTCTAGTGTGACCGTGGCTTTACACAGAACTTCCGGGAGACATGCGTGTCACAACCTTTAAGAGTCTGCCCGAAAATAACACAAAGCCATCTAATTGAAGAAGAAAGCTGTCGTGTTTACATCGGTGACCGTATGCTTCATCAATATCAAACAAACACTGCATTTTTAAAAGTATGCAAAATATAACATTTTAATGTGTTTTTATATTATATAATATAATAACTTTATTAACCTTTTGCAACTGTTGAGCATTAACTGTTGTATCAACGCTGTTTCAATGTTGAAACAAGAACGGACATTATTTCAACGTTGAAGGACGGTCATATGCCTGCTGGGATGCCAGTCATATGGCCTTTTGGGTGTTACTGCATAACCTTTCTCTTTACTGAAAAGCATCTTTACATTTTGTGAAAATTGAACAAAAAGCCATGTCTGAATGAAGTCAGTTTGTACTTACTGTAAAGGATACTGATTAATGAGACTGGCATAACAAGAAAGCCCACCAGCATGTCGGCCACGGCCAGCGAGCAAAGAAAGAAGTTGGTTGCATTGTACAGTTTACTTTCCAGGGACACTGCCATTATGACTAATATATTTCCTGCTATTGTGAAGAATATAATAACCAGAATAAACAGAACTGGCCAGTTCATCTCTGTGGCTTGTGTATCCGGTAACTCCGAGAGGTTGGGTTTGATAAAGCTGTGGTTTAAAGTGACATCCCAGGACAGAGTATCATTTAATGATGCCATCGTGGTCAAAGCAGTACAATTCAAATCTGTAGGTCCTTTAGCAGCAGTCAGTTGTGTGTGTATGATTTGTCCAATCTTCAGGTTGTGTTCATCAGAACCGAGCTGACCTTGTGGTTGTGTGCGCGATACCTATGCAGAAAGTCACAATGTTAAAACAAACAAGATTGAACATCTAACAATGCATGATCTTGGTATATGATTTTACAAAAACAGTAGGGAAACTCAACTCCACTTATTAGTCCAGAAAACAGGGTTCCTTTAAAGAGCAACTATGGTCAGATTCATATTTTTACATTTCCTTGTGTATGGTGTGTAAGTTGTATTATGTTAACAAAAAGGTACAAACCCTAAAGTAAATGATGACGCGAGTTATCGTCTCCAACGTAAATCTCTTTTCTTGGGCTACAACAAACAAACAGATTGTAGGCAACAGTTTACTTCCTGGGCCTGTTGACGTGGATAAGACCGACATTATCATAATTCCTCCCGCTTTGACTCACAGCCTGACAATCGTTTTGCTAGATAAGACCCTTATGCCTCGTTTGGGATCGTTTATAGTCCTTTGAAACACCGTTGAAAAAAACTGTTACGTGTTGAGTTAAGTGTTAATTGTTGGTGTTTTATAAAGTCCATTAAAATTAGAAAAATCCTGCAATGTTTTCCTCAAAAAACATAATTTCTTCTCGACTGAACAAAGAAAGACATCAACATTTTGGATGACATGGTGGTGAGTAAATTATCTGGATTTTTCTTTTAAGAAAATTGAATATTCCTTTAACTCCTGTTAGCATTGCATCTTTCAAACATATTAAGGAGCGTCACATTTCCGGATGACATCAGAGGTATTCAGGGAAATCACAACGTACAGATTAGCTGGCCAATCAGGGACACAGAGCTTTTCAAATCAATGAGTTTTGTACAAAATCAGTGCGTTTGAGGAAATTAGTATATCTGGAGCTACAAATATGTACGGTATGTGGAAAATAATGTTTTTTTTATCCATAAACCACGCTAACACATTATATTATACCAAATACACAAAATAAAATTGTTTTTTTTAGCAATGAATAGGTGCACTTTAAACTTCATGACTCCTAATTTAAATAATATTTTTATCTAATATATAAATACGCACTACTTTAATACAAATTTGAATCATATGGCATTTATTACACATTGCGTAACTAAATACACTGAAAAAAATGATTCATTGAATTTGATCAATTTTTTTGAGGTGGGTGGTTGCAATCAATTTGTTTAAGCTACATTTAACCAAAAAAGATTAGTAAAGTAAAATAAAATATAAAACTTTTGTTTAAATGTAGCTTAAATAAATTGATTGCAACCACTTACCTTAAAAAATTGATTAAATTCAATGAATAATTTTTTTCAGTGTACAGTCATTTTCCATCGCTATATCATGGCGGTTCTTACGTGTTTTACGTGGTGGCTAATTTGTATGGCCATATTCATGCATTTTTGTACGATTTGCTATTGCCTCTGTGGTTGGGGCGGGGTTTAAGATAATCGTATGTTTTTGTACAATTCACTTTTGCGAATTAGCCAACTCACAAAATACGTAGGAATTCTTGTGAGATCAGGCTGAATATTTCTGAAGAGTCAGTTTTTTGAAAATGAGATTTATACATCATCTGAAAGCTGAATAAATAAGCCTGAATTATGGTTTTCGTAGGATATGACAATATGGGCAAAAACAACCATTTGAAAATCTGGAAAAAAAATTAAGAAAACTGCCTTTAAAGTTGCCCAAATGAAGACCTTAAATGTGAGGCGCACTTGTAAAGTGCTTTGGACGGCCATTGGTCTGTGAAAGCGCTATATAAATGCAGTCCACCATTACATTCCACTTTTGATATATTTAAGGTAGAAAATTTACACTTTTCATGGAACATGATCTTTACTTAATATCCTAATGATTTTGGCATAAAAAAATCAATAATTTTGACCCATACAATGTATTGTTGGCTATTGCTACAAATATACCCATGCTACTTATGTGACCCTGGACCACAAAACCTATGTACATTACCGTAATATCAACTTCAGAGTTTAGGTATTTTAGTGTATGGGAATATGTAAACACAAAATATTATCCTATTATCATATCTACTCTGATTTTGGTCATATATATGATTCATGTGTCTCCTACATTAGAAGTCTTTCAAACTTATTTGCCTGTTTTATCATCCTTCAGGCATAAATCATACATCTGATGATTTAGATAAACAATAACACACCTCTCCTTAACTTTTACAAGGGTAAAGATTTGGCTTGAGAATAATAAGGCCTGAAGTGTCAACTGTATGTTTTCATAACTCATTGTAATTGCTAGTATTGATAATTCCCATATGGCAAAAAATATATATTTTAAATGTCAAAATATACAAAAAATGGCCAAAAATATATTTGCTGAAATATATTTTGGAATACGTTTCAAAAATATATGTTTCATTGATACCTTTTGTGGCCATTTTTTGAAATATATTTTTAAAAATAAATACATTTTAAAGCTTTAAAAATATTTTTAGCCCTCCATATATTTCAATCCAAGGTAATATATTCACACGGCAAAGGAAGAAAAGCGTTATTTATGTTATGTCTCTCTCTCTCTCTCTCTTTCTCTCTCTCTCTCTCTCTCTCATCAACAGAGACTCACCTCAGTTTCATCAGCTGATCTGATCTACATCTTTTACAGAAGTAAAGAAAAACTAAAATTCCCGCAGCTCCCCTTGAGTTTGCTTGAGAGTTACTTTCCGTCATTTACGCCTGTCACTTTTTTTATCATTTGTTCACAAATATTGACACATGAAAGTGTCCGTTTAAACTCGGCATGAAATAAATTTCTGCTGCATGTCTTGCAGTATTGTGCAAACGTTTCAGGTTGGTGTTGTAGCAAAGTAATGACCGTCCATATTTCTTTTTGCTCTCTTTATTAATATATGAATAAAGATTTTTTTTAGGCTGTTTAAAAGCTCTCTGGTTCATGTTGTTTCTTTTCGCCATGGTAAAATCGGTGTAAAGCACAGGATTGTTGCTTAGTCTTGGCAGTTGTTATTACTCTTTTAGACAAATACCAATAAACTGGCGCTGTGCCCTATTCAAAGCATTTCTTATAGGTACTGTTTTGCCTTTGGCCAAAACATCATGTTGCGGAAACCAAACTTATGTGACATTAGTTGCAATATACAGTGAGGAAAATAAGTATTTGAACACCTTGCTATTTTGCAAGTTCTCCCACTTAGAAACATGGAGGGGTCTGAAATTGTCATCGTAGGTGCATGTCCACTGTGAGAGACATAATCTAAAAAAATATAATAATCCAGAAATCACAATGTATGATTTTTTTAAACTATTTATTTGTATGATACAGCTGCAAATAAGTATTTACACACCTGAGAAAGTCAATGTTAATATTTGGTACAGTAGCCTTTGTTTGCAATTACAGAGGTCAAACGTTTCCTGTAGTTTTTCATCAGGTTTGCACACACTGCAGGAGGGATTATGGCCCACTCCTCCACACACATCTTCTCTAGATCAGTCAGGTTTCTGGCCTGTCACTGAGAAACACTGAGTTTGAGCTCCCTCCAAAGATTTTCTATTGGGTTTAGGTCTGGAGACTGGCTAGGCTTCACCAGAACCTTGATATGCTTCTTACAGAGACACTCCTTGGTTATCCTGGCTGTGTGCTTCGCGTCATTGTCATGTTGGAAGACCCAGCCTCGACCCATCTTCAATGCTCTAACCGAGGGAAGGAGGTTGTTCCACAAAATCTTGCAATACACGGCCCCGGTCATCCTCTCCTTAATATAGTGCAGTCGCCCTGTCCCATGTGCAGAAAAACACCCCCAAAGCATGATGCTACCACCCCCATGCTTCACAGTAGGGACGGTGTTCTTGGGATGGTACTCATCATTCTTCTTACTCCAAACACATTTAGTGGAATTATGACCAAAAAGTTCTATTTTGGTGTCATCTGACCACATGACTTTCTCCTATGACTCCTCTGGATCATCCAAATGGTCATTGGCAAACTTAAGACGGGCCTGGACATGTGCTGGTTTAAGCAGGGGAACCTTCCGTGCCATGCATGATTTCAAACCATGAAGTCTTAGTGTATTACCAACAGTAACCTTGGAACGGTGGTCCCAGCTCTTTTCAGGTCATTGACCAGCTCCTCCCGTGTAGTTCTGGGCTGATTTCTCACCTTTCTTAGGATCATTGAGACCCCACGAGGTGAGATCTTGCATGGAGCCCCAATCCAAAGGAGATTGACAGTCATGTTTAGCTTCTTCCATTTTCTTATGATTGCTCCAACAGTGGACCTTTTTTCACCAAGCTGCTTGGCAATTTCCTCGTAGCCCTTTCCAGCCTTGTGGAGGTGTACAATTTTGTCTCTAGTTTCTTTGGACAGCTCTTTTTGGTCTTGGCCATGTTAGTAGTTTGATTCTTACTGATTGTATGGTGTGGACAAGTGTCTTTATGCAGCAAACGACCTCAAACAGGTGCATCTAATTTAGGATAATAAATGGAGTGAAGGTGGACATTTAAAAGGCAGATTAACAGGTCTTTCAGGGTCAGAATTCTAGCTGATAGACAGGTGTTCAAATACTTATTTGCAGCTGTATCATACGAATAAATAGTTAAAAAAAATCATATATTCTGGTTTCTGGATTTTTTTTAGATTATGTCTCTCACAGTGGACATGCACCCAGGATGACAATTTCAGACCTCTCCATGATTTCTAAGTGGGAGAATCAATGCAAGCACGTGCCATATTTAAGAAATGCTTAAGTTATAAACTTGTATGCAAATTTATGTAATTTACTTATGCAAATTACGTTCTTCTGGCATTTATGTACCCTGTCAAAAAGTGGCTCGTGGGTTCAACCCAGACAAGTGTAAACAACATTGTAAAGCAGCTCTCACACTTAAGGAAATACATGAAAGACATTACACAAATATTTGAAAACAATCGTATGATATTTGCTGGCTGTATGTGCACAAACATTTAAAAGGAGGAACAACTAAGAAATGAAATTTCCACAGTATTAGGTGTGGCATGTTTGCATCTGTTGTCAACTTTTTTTTCTTATGAAGTATGCATCTTCATTTTAGGTTTTGTTGCAGGTTTATTTAAAACTGTAGCACTGCAGTGCATGTTATAAATTAACTAAAGTGCAAATATATTACATGAAGACTTAAGTTACTATACGTATAGTGCCAATAATTATGCATAAATTATTACAATAATGAGTATGCCACACTCCTCACATGTTTGATGTAAAATTGCTTAAAAGCAATATTCAGAATGTTCATGTTAAATATTTAGCAATTTTATCAGCTATATTTAAATATTTGTGACCCTGCCTGTGAAATCCATGCTAAAGTCTCAATCTAATGATGAGATTAGGAGCATCAAAGTTTGATTTAATCTTTGACATAATCTTACTTCGTTAATGTTAAAGATATCTATGTTATATTTCTATGTTATATTTTTCACTCAATGTTCTTTACATTATATAGGATGATGTAGAAGACAGTAAACCACAAAAATTACTTTAGCTCGGTTTTAACGGGCAGGGTCACAAAAATGCATACGTATCTCAGTAGCTAGTCCTGCTA
Source organism: Misgurnus anguillicaudatus (assembly GCF_027580225.2). NCBI lineage: Eukaryota > Metazoa > Chordata > Actinopteri > Cypriniformes > Cobitidae > Misgurnus > Misgurnus anguillicaudatus. The sequence continues at coordinate 12,997,061 of NC_073345.2, forward strand.
GCAGTGGTTTTGTATGTTTGTTTTCCTATTTTGTATAAACATAAATAACATTTAAATATGAGGTGATTTATTAAAAAAGCAAGCATGTATCTTACCCTTAAATGTGCGTGATCTTCATCGTCTGTCTTTTGTCATCGATCAGTTTAGCACCACTTTATGCGTCTTTCAGCACTGACTGCAGGTAAAGGTGTTGCCAAATGTGAGACAACCTGTGAAGGCACTGCTTTACTACAGAAATGAATAATTCATAAATGTCTGAAAGCATTGAATTATGGGACACACAATTCACGTATGCCTTATAATCTGTGTGAATTGTGAATATCACAAGTAGTGAGGAAAGCAGTTTAAACTAAAATGAACATGACGTCTGAAATATTTAGCTGTCACTCTTTTTTGTTTCTTAAATAACAGGTTGGTTCACATCAACACAGATAAACGAGTGGATCGGTAGTTTAAAAGGCTGGAGGCGAGACTAATTTGCATGTTTATGAGTTGTTCCATTCTTGTAGAAACATATTCACGACGATGGTTTAGATTCCATTGAGATATCGAATAATGTCTTTGGAATTTTCTAAGAGCACGTGTAAGGACAGGTGGCTTATTTAAAAATACATTACAAGAGCAAATTGCGTTTTCTACACAAGTCGCCATGAAACAGAAGTAGCGATTGTTTTATTTTCCCCGTGGTGATATACACTCACCTAAAGGACTATTAGGAACACCTGTTCAATTTCTCATTAATGCAATTATCTAATCAACCAATCACATGGCAGTTGCTTCAATGCATTTAGGGGCGTGGTCCTAGTCAAGACAATCTCCTGAACTCCAAAGTGAATGTCAGAAAGTTGATTTAAGCCATTTTAAGCGTGGCATGGTTATTGGTGCCAGACGTGCCAGTATTTCGCAATCTGCTCAGTTACTAGGATTTTCACGCACAATCATTTCTAGGGTTTACAAAGAATGGTGTGAAAAGGGAAAAACATCCAGTATGCGGCAGTCCTGTGGGTGAAAATGCCTTGTTGATGCTAGAGGTCAGAGGTGAGTGGGCCGACTGATTCAAGCTGATAGAAGAGCAACTTTGACTGAAATAACCACTTGTTACAACCGATGTATGCAGCAAAGCATTTGTGAAGCCACAACATGCACAACCTTGAGGCGGATGGGCTACAACAGAAGAAGACCCCACCGGGTACCACTCATCTCCACTAAAAATAGGATAGAGAGGCTACAATTTGCACGAGCTCACCAAAATTGGACAGTTGAAGACTGGAAAAATGTTGCCTGGTCTGATGAGTCTCGATTTCTGTTGAGACATTCAGATGTTAGAGTCAGAATTTGGTGTAAACAGAATGAGAACATAGATCCATCATGCCTTGTTACCACTGTGCAGGCTGGTGGTGGTGGTGTAATGGTGTGGGGGATGTTTTCTTGGCACACTTTAGGCCCCTTTATGGGCATCGTTTAAATGCCACAGCCTACCTGAGCATTGGTTTTGACCATGTCCATCCCTTTATGACCACCATGTACTCATCCTCTGATGGCTACTTCCAGCAGGATAATGCACTATGTCACAAAGCTTGAATCATTTCAAATTGGTTTCTTGAACATGACGATGAGTTCACTGTACTAAATAGGCCACCACAGTCACCAGATCTCAACCCAATAGAGCATCTTTGGGATGTGGTGGAACGGGAGCTTCCTGCCCTGGATGTGCATCCCACAAATCTCCATCAACTACAAAATGCTATCCTAACAATATGGGCCAACATTTCTAAAGAATGCTTTCAGCAGCTTGTTGAATCAATGCCACATAGAATAAAGGCAGTTCTGAAGGCAAAAGGGGGTCAAACACAGAATTATTATGGTGTTCCTAATAATCCTTTAGGTGAGTGTATATCCGAATGAAACCGGCTTGTGAAATAAAATATAAAGCATGGCTGGATTTGAATTCGTCCATCGAGAACTGATTGGATCATTTAAAGTTGGGTCAGGTTGCTTATTGCTACGATCTATTCCCAGACCCATCCACCTGCCATACCAAATGACCGGACGTAAAGAGAGATTTTGTTTTGAGGATGGGAGGAGATTTGCGTTTTTTGATTAAAGTCTATGAGGGCACATTATTTTTTTAAATAACGAAGCTTACAGATAAGTCATTTGTAAAAAAAATACCACAATATTCCAAAACATATTACTGTTTTTTATTTCGACTTTAAAGTCAACATGAAATCAAAACTTATCTACTAAATACACATTCATGGCATAAATGATTGATCTTTACCAAATGTTTGTCTTCATAATCTTTTATCAAGAGCGTAACATGCTGGTCACACTGGTGTGAGGTGTCATTGCGATTATTTTGCTGCTTCCGATAACACTGGTGCCTCCCCGATCCCAAAAGTTGTTTGATATTTACGACGTACAACGACAGTCCAGTGAGTCCGAGGCCTAACTTTTCCTTTATGACAACATCAATTCTTTTATCAACTCTTCTCCTACAACCAACTAAATGTAGTTGATACTTTATGCATTCCCTACTGAGAAATCTAGCTAAGACCAGCATGAGCTGGTTTTAGTTGGTCTCCCAGCTTGGTTTTGCTGGTGAAGCAAGCTGGTCTGTTTTGGTCCCTTTTTAAGCTGGACTTAGCTTAAACAGCAAATAGTTTACCCACTGCTGTGATGAACTCGCACCTCATTTTATCCCCCAATGTCTTTCTTTGTTCTTCAGATCAAAAATGCTGATTTTTTTTAAGGGTGCTGTAGAATGTAAAACTGTATTTATGTAGGCATAGATGAATAATAAGAGTTCTGTAGATAGTAATGACATAACATAAGCCTCAAACAAGATTGCTTCCTCCTTCTGTAAACCTTGTGCATGCAAAAGACCGCTGGAAAACAGACCAATCACAACATAACACAGACTGTGACGTTACAGTCGGGATATACGCCTCTAGCATTAAATTACAATGCTAAAAACAAAGTTGTGACTGCTGAGTTAGCGCTATATGCTAGTTCATGTTATGTTAACGTTTAGGCTGAAGTTCTACTTTTAACGTTACGTTTTGCAGGTCCAAAAACACAAACTTAGTTACCACTCAGAAATGTCCATTTCCAATCTCAGAATAATTTCTTAAAATCTGTATATAACGTATGTTTTACACACACACAAATGAGCTGAGCTGCTCTGAGAAACAGCCAATCAGAGCAGATCTCAACATGATTATTCATGATCCTTCCAAATAAGGTAATAATAGACCATATTTCTTGGGGCAAATCCTAGGCTTGTAAATGGAACATGTAAAAACGTTTCTTGAGAATTTTTGCACTTAAAGTCACATACCTTCTATGTAGATAACAGAGAACAATATATAACATATTTGCATTCTTTGGCACCTTTAAAATAAAGGGTTGTCTGGGGTTTCTGGTTACAATGGGAGTGGATGGTGAACAAAGTGGTAGTACTAGAACAAGAAAACCCTTTAAAAGCTTCAAAACGGCCTAAAAGTGTTTGATAAATAACTTTCCTTGACCTAGCGGTGTCACATTTTTATGTGTCCTGAAGACATGTACTCCTATACCTTCTTCTTTAAGATTGTCACATATTATTTAAAAGTAAAAATTGCCCCAAGAACACTTCATACAGGAATATGGAATGAAAGACACATTTAAAAAATCTGCATTTGGGTCTTGAAAAAAAAGAAAAAAACATTGTATGTTCAAATGACATGAGGGTGGATAAATCATTTTTTGGTAAATAATTCCTTTAACTTCCTAATTTCCCAAATGATGTAGCATACATAAGGAAACATGTGCAGAATAATAGTGCCATCTTTATTTTGTTATTTTAAAACAAAGCCATTTAAAAATAGCAATATTTCAGTGAAACAAAATATTTTCGTTAAGAAATGCTATGATAAATAACATTGTAAAATACATGTTTTATACATAAAGTAATTTTCTTCATGTTTCTCTATATAAATGCACTAATAATAATGTAAAATCAATAAAGCAAATCATACATATTGACACTTGAAACATAATATTCCCTTTTATATACACAATTGCTAAAATGCACAAGTACCAAGTTAAACCTTTTTTAACAAAGTTACATAACGTTTCTTTCCAATCTGTGCCAAGATATCAAGCAAAGGTTAACAATTAAAAAAACTATAACAGCACCATAAGCATTATTACATATCTTTATACAAATTAATAAATAAGATATTTACAAATGTAGAAATATTAATAACAATCTGAAGTGATGATTCTCAAAGCACTGTCAATGCCTCTTCCAGCGTATCAATGTTAACCAAGGGAATTTTTGCCACCTCGAAAAAGACTCTGTGTACACAAACAAAAGGATTAAATGAATGTGTGAAGAATACAATGGTGAATGATGTGCTCCGAGTGATTTGTGAATAAAATCACCTGTGGGAGTATTTGTTGTCCACAGCGTTAAGTTTGTCATTTGAAGGGCTTGCCAGCATTGCATACAACCTCCTGACCAAACAACTCAGATCCGCCAAAGCATAGCCGCTATGATACTGAAGAACCGGTGTCTGTGAAAGAAAACAACTGCAATTATTACAAACTAGCTACTAATGGACAATAATAGAGATTATCACACTAGCTACTTGCCAATCGGTCTGAAGTTAACATGAAATGACACTCACAACACGTGTTACCTCTATAAAGTGATGCATGGAGATAAAAAAAGGTGAATATGCCACTGAAGTTAAATGACTTCTGAAAACACCACTAAGGATCTCCATGCGATAGTGGCGCAAACTTTGTGGTTATGCATCCATTCAGAATACACCTTCGGTCAACCACCTCACCATAAACCTAAATGTGTCCCTTTTCCTTACCCATCCTCCGAGGTCTTTAGTGATGAGAGCCAGGAGAAGACAGGCACAGGCCAGACGTGATGCTCTCTCCGATACGAGCTCCAGCTCCAGCAAGCTTAACTCACACACGTAACGTGCAAGTGTTAGAGTCTCCATATTCACATGGGCTACCTGCAGAAAGCCATTATAAGATTGAAAATGAAGGGAGAAACAGCATTAAATCCCAGGATACATTGCATGAGTTTTGCCATCCTAGAAGATCATTACCTTATCACACTGTGCAACATGGAGGGTTTAAACTTGGGTACGACAAGCATATAGACTGTACGGTGATGACACACATTGAATCGTAGGCTGTGACGGCTACGACTCACACTAGTACAAACTATCATATGCTATCTTTTTCGCAAGACTGGAAAAACGGCCATCTTTGAACTTCTCTCACTGTACGACTTAAGACCACCAATTAAGAGCCACCATCATAGAAATCGTGATGATTGTGCTAAGAGCATACCAATGACAAATTCTAATAAACAGGAACAAATTTTCTTCAAGAACCATGTTGTTAGTAGTTGTGCGTTTTGAGTTTTGACCTTTGCGTAGCGTCGAAGGAACCGGTAAGACACTGGTATGTTAATATCAAAGTTGAGCGCCTGCAGAATGTTCCTTTCCATAACAAGGAGCTCCCGTCTTTTGTAGGCATCGTCACAAATGTAAAGGAAGTCATCCACACTTGGAGGACAACGTTCCTGGTGATGCAAAAAAAAAAAAAAAAAAAAAAACATTGCAACAGGGTATATCCATTAAGGACAAATTTTTTCTTTATTTTTATTTTTAAGTAGAGGCAAACATTTTGATGCAAACAATGTATAAGCCAAATGTTTCGGTCTTTCACCTCAAACTTGGCAGCGATAAGCATGGCGGTGGAGCCGATGAGCTGCAGAGACTCCCTCATAACAACATCCCCTGACAGGTAATGGTCTGTGATCTTCACTGCCAAGTAAAGCGTCTCATGGTTCATCTCAAAGTTTTCCTTTAAACGGATTGGGAACCATTAAAAACATTAATAACAACACAGCCTCATCAGGGTACTTTGAGTCATCTTGACAGGTGCAGTTTTTTTTTTTACAAAAAAATGTATTACTTGCATACAGGATAATAACATATGACATACAGTGGCCACCATACAGTATTTATGTATTGCTCTATTTTAATGCAATTTTGTATTTGAAATTTACAAATTATTAAACCAAATGCATATCTTGTTTAAACAGGTCTTGGCTTATTACTTATTAGCTTGGAATGCTTGATTCTGATTGGTCAGTCGCTAGGGCTGGGTGATATTTCGCATAGGATTATCATGCGGATCTCATCAGTAAAGCCGGTTCCGTGATTATCTGTAAATTGCCATTACCTGCTTTCAGATAGAGTGTCATTTACTACACAGAGCCACAGTCCACTGGCAAGGTGGGCAATATCGTGTTTATTATCGCAGGTGATTTGTCCGGCTTTACCAAAATGAGATGTGCATGATAATCCCATCCAATATATCGCCCATCCCTAGTCCCTGCGAAGTCTCACCCTTAGTAAAAACTATACGCACCTGTACCTCCACCATCCAATCAACCAGAATACCTCTCATGTCCTGAGTCAGATCTGGCTGTTTATGCATATAGTCACTTAATAGAAAATTCTCCTGAGGGATGAAGAGGACACAGTTTATTCATTTTGCTTATAATTATGCTTATCCACAACTATAACAGCACACGGAGCTTTAAGCAGGTCATCCATATCGGCCACTTTCTTGGAGCTGAAGACAAATGGGATAATGCACCGATATATCAGCCTATAATCACTGTTAGCAGATAGCTGTTAGCATTTTTAGCCCACTATTTAAAAAGAGCTGAAGATCAGGGCAGATTTGATCCTGGAAATCAAAAGGGAGGGAAAAATGCATCAATGTGATTATTTTGAATTGAGTAACAATGACAACTGAATTTCAGTTTGTACGCTCTGCAATTCTGGAATTTCACAACAATTATTTTAAGCAAGGAGAAAAAAGCAAAACTATCGGTTTCTACTGCTGTGGTTAGACGTCATCCCAAGTAATTGAATAGCGTTATCAACAGAATTTTTTTATCGGTACATCCCTCCCTAGTAATGACAACTGCTTAGCTCATAAGTAGGAGCTTACAAAGTATACTTTCAAGGACAGATATTATGCAAAATAACCCTTTATAAGTGTGTTTGGACATAAATGCTTGCTGGCAGTGTGTAAACACAACAACAACCTTACAATTAAAAATATCCTTCAACCAAAGCAGTCTCATTATACACGCTGTTTTGATTCTCTTGTCAATGTGATGTCACAAAAATAAAGCTTTTTCTAAATGTGTTTGTTGCGACTAAATATACTATTGTCACACACACGAAAACAGCACTTTTTGCTCCCACCGAAATAGGGGTATTTTGGGCGTGCTATAATAAATTATCTGTGGTGTATTTTGAGCCGACACATTCTATCTTGGCACACCTGAGACTTAGGGTGCGTCTCATTTCTCTGTCTTACCCCTTCACCTCGGTTTTTGCGCATTCATGTGAGGCGAAGTGGTGTCTCAATTCTCAGTTTGATCAAGGGCTAGGGCCAAGGCGTAGGGATACATAGCCCTTGAAACGAAGTGTGATAGTGACCACACTTGAAAGAGAGGGGCAAACGTTAACGTAGGAATATCTCAGGAGAGCCGGCATCAAGACGTTTTATTGATGAACGTCGAACTGTCAAGGAGTCGCACAAATGAAAGTAACGTTATTTTCTGCATTTTAATTGAGATTATATTATGACACTCATGTTTTATGATACTTTAAATAAAATGTTCAAGCGGTTTTAATTGTAATGAATCGCTAGTTAAGGCACTAGCTAGCAGCTAAGTTATGCGCTATTTGTTGAGCTCCGCTCAGGCAATCGATACCACACCTGAGACAACGGCATCTTCTTTGTTTGTCAACGCTTGTCTGTTTACATAGCAGCCAGTTAGCGGCAAGGGAAGGTGACGCAAACGGTAATCGAGTGGTGTCTCATTTTTTAGACGAACGATCTGTCTTACCCCTTTCCCCTTTACTCGGTTTCGAGGGGCAAGGGGAAGACGAAGACAAAGGGGAAGGGGTAAGACAGAGAAAGGAGATTGGCCCTTATATTACATATTGTATAAAAGGTGCATAATATGTGGACTTTAAATCATCAGTTCTCACCTCTCTGTTCTTCAGGTAGTCAAAGATGTCTTTGGCATACTCAGGGCTCAATAAACAGTCCCCAATGTGTTCCTTATCAACGTCAAACTCTTCAGGCACCTGGGCTACACAAACCTGGGAAACACAAACATAAATACGCATATAAGACTCATATAAAATACTATTATATAAACATTTACATTTTAAGTGACGCTAAGTGTTATTTGGCACAGTTCTTTTTGGAAAAAAAAGGTTCTAGCTAAAGCTTTTGTTACATAAACCAATTCCCAAACATTTAATTGCTCTCAAATTCAATGTGATGCTTCTCTAGGGTCACATAATAATGAATAGTGTGCACTTTGATTAAATTGAATCTGCACCCAGAAAGAATACAGAATGATTCCTGCAATTCTATATTGAATTGTGCCTTTATCTAATAAAAAAACTTTAGTCAGCTCCATAACACATTTAACTACGTGAAAACCTACCAACTTTTATAATACATTTTAAAGACATTGAAAAACAAATTATTGATTATTCTGCTCGGCAATACTAGAACTGCATGAGACAGAATCAGAAAAGATTTCACATGTTTGTGATACATGATGACAACATAATATATGCTTTGCATCACAGGCATTAATTAAACTGAGGTGTGGTGAAGGGTATCTGAGCGAGTTTTAACCTTTCGTCGTTGGAGTTTCGACAGCTCATCAGGTTGACAAACACTGAGGCAATCTACTGGAAATTCCTCTGCTTTGAATACAGCTTTCTTGGGCCGATCCTCTGCACAGAAATCCTTACAACTGCTATAATAAAGTATACATTGGTCAATTTGATCCACATGGCGTAGATTTCAGTTAAACCATGCAAAGGAATTTTCTCAATCAGAAGCTTATTATGTAAATTACTCTTTCTGGATGCTGTGAGTCCTGACAACCACTTTGCGGTTTGAAGCCTTGTCGACGACGGTTTTGCCATTTTTCGCTTGAATGGCAGTCTGGGTTTTGGTTTTCTGTAAAACAGAAAGAGTAAAAGTCAAACCAACTAAACTGTTAATATAAAATTTATTTAAATTCGCAATTAAATTGAAATGAATAACTATTTATATATATATATATATATATATTTTAATATTTTGGTATTAATAACAAATGACTTATCTGTGAGCTTCATTATTTTAAAAAAATTTGTGTGCTCATAATCTTTAATCAAAAACGCAAATCTCCTCCCCTCCTCAAAACAATCTCTCTTTACTTCCAGAAATATGGTATGGCAGGTGGGCGGGGTCCGGGAGAAGATAGCTGTGATTAGCAACCAGCCCAACTTCAAACAATCCAATCAGATCTCGATGGACAAATTCAAATCCAGCCCTGCCTAGTGCTGCCTCACGATTAGTCACGACTAATCGTTTGCAGAATAAAAGTTTTTGTTTACATAATAAATGTGTGTGTCCTGTGTATAATAATTATGTTTATATAAATACACACACATAAATGTATAATTTATGTCGCGACTAATCACGAGGCAGCACTACCTGCCTTATTTCATTTCAGAAGCCGTTTCATTCGGATATACGTCACCACGGGGAAAATAAGGCAATCGCTACTTCCGTTTCATGGCGACTTTAAGTCTTTTAAATCATCCATTGGCCCCAAAAGCACTCCTTAAAGTCCCTGTGAACCGGAAGTCACACTTCAGTGTTGTGATGGTTGTCCGAGCTAAACAGAAAAATCGTGCAAGAAAAATTATGGGCGTGGCTTGTGTTTTCCACTGTGATTTGATTGGACACAGAAAAGGAGGCATCAAGCTGTCCAGCTGATATCACAGAGAATGATCGCCACAAGAGGGTGGAAGTACATTTTGACATTATGATTAAAGTTTATGGGGGCACATACATTTTTTTAAATAAAGACCTGCACAGATAATATGATTATAATAAAATGATTATAATAAACACTGCAATATTACATAAAAATTAGAATTGTCAGTTTTTATTTAATTGGGACTTTAAGCAACACTAATACAATTTTACAGACTGTCATGCTTTTAAAAAAAAAAAAAGATGCAAGTTAGCATGACCGAATTTTTAAGCAAGCCATTTCACATCTAAATACTTTTTGGTGGCCACTGTATGTGGTTTTGCATATATTGAAAACTAAATAAAGCTCACATTGGTCAGATCAACAAAGGCAGATCTCTTCTTAGGTCCTCCCTGGGGAGAGGATGGTGTCCTCTTAACATTATAAACCTCCTCCTGAAACAAACAAATCAAAGAGATGCTATACAGATCACACACAGACAGACAGTCATGCACGCGGACAGTGTATTTGTGTATAGCTGTCAGTGAGCTGTCAATAAATAAACATGAGGGTTTATTCAAAGATCATTCATTATATTGTCATGTACGAACTGATTTTTTGCTCACCTTACTGTTCGTCTTAGATTTCATATCACATGGGTGTTTTTGACGAAGCATGACCTGTTTCACACTAATACTCGATTATAGCTATAAACCGCACGCACGCACGCACTTACGCAACAATGACAAGAGTCGCTGGTTATTCATTCAGCCTGCGGCCAAACGATGTAACTTCTTGGTTAATTACCTTGTAAAAATCTTGTCTCGGTAAGTGAAAGTAAAACCGGTTTGTTGGGTTCTTGACTATAAAATCATCGATAGCTAATATCAGTAAACAAACACGAACGACGACTTCATTTGTTGTTATTACCAACAGAAGCTGAATTCGAACAAAGAAGGGGGAGGAGAGCTGACTGCTGATTAGTCGCTTCTCGTTCAATCCCAGCCAATCAGGATGTTAGGGTGAAAGCGTTTGCGAAATGAGCCAATCAGAAAGCACGTTACATTCTAAATTAATAGGCGTGTCCGACTACATGCGGCGCCGCAAGATCCGACAGGCAGATGACGTAAAGCTACCGCGAGAGCCATTCAGGCAATCATTCGGACAAGTCTAATTCTTGCGGTACTTTGACGTCCTCTGCCTGCCTGTCAGTTCATGGTTCTTGCGGCGCCGCATATAGCCGAGCAAGCCTATGCTGAACGTTGTATAAAGGAACCAAAAGCTGGTGCTACAACATTATCAGACAGGTACATGCAGATTCCTAGGAATTCCGTCGTCTTATGACTTCTTGGGAAGTTTCGTTTACTTCACCTGAACATATAGAAGGTTAAGACTCAGGTTGTATCGTACCCCAGTTAAAGAGGTCATCACATTCACTGCAGAGTTGTTTCGCCTGTGGGTGGCACTCTTGTTTATGTTTATTATTGACATACATTGGCCACCAAAAACTATTTATGTATTGCTCTATTTTAATGCAATTTTGTATTTGAATCGTATTGATATTCTTACTGTTAAACAGCAGTGGTGGCCGGTGACTTCTTTTTTTCGAGGGAACTCGATGTGAAGTTCGTCACAACATGTATGTAGCCCGTCATGTGTGTGGTTCGTCATTTGAAAATATGTGGTCAGCGCGTCCAATGAACCTATGTGCATCACGTGTTTTGTTAAAATAAGTGCCTGCTGCAGACACGTCTAATGGGTTTATGAAAAAAAGACGCTTGCGTTTGCCAGATACTCGTATAATATTATGCGTAATCAGAGTCTACTGTTAAGGCCTCTCTTGCGTGTTTTTTGTGAACGTGCGTCTCCTTTATCATAAACGGTTTTGACGCGTGTGCATATAGGCACTTATTTTGACAAAACGAGCAACACAACACTCCAAACACATATTCTGAATGTGCGCCCCTCGGAAGAGCAGTCACGAGACGCCTCTGGTAAACAGGTTAGCAGTTTAACGCAGTGGGAGTTATTAACCAAACATAAACACAAAATAACTTACAGGCTATTCATTTTTTTAACTCTGTTCATTTGTTGTTTTTTCTGTAGTACTTTATGATATTTACCTGATGAAAGAAAAGTCAACTCTGCCACATATCATCACGAGTGCATGCCAACACTTGTACACCTGATCAACAGACCGTGACTTTGTAAAACTCAAATGAGAGTTATATTATCCTTAAAGGTATTTGAACAAACCCACTGCACTCTTAAGATAAACAGTGTGATAAATAAATAGTCAGTTTGATATGACTAAAACAACATATTTTCTAAATTAACCCCAACGGAATTTAATATGAAAAAAGTGCTCTCTAGTGGTCAAATGTCAACCTGACAACCTCGTTCAGAGTAACAGCATTTAATTTTTACAAACATTGTCAAAACATAATTCATTAAATTTACGATTTTTATACACCGTTTTTTTTCATACAAAGCCGTCAAAGATTACTTACTGCCCATTATGCCTGTTTGGCATGTAGGGCAGCAACAAAGGATTTCCACTCTTGTCTGTTTTGGGCCAATGACTTTACAGAGCCCCAGGTGTAATTTAGGCTCTTCAGCTCTTCCTCCACCATCCTGTGCCAGTTATTCTTGGCTTGGCCTCTTTTACGTTTGCCATCTGGTGTCGTACATTTCAGAAGCCGATCTTGGTCTTAATTTTGGCATTCAGGACTACCAATTTCCGGTCAGTAGCTTCCTTTCGGCTTTCACTAATGCCAATCATAAAGGTATCATTCGATGACCTTGAAAGCCCATCTCACACAATAGTGTTAATTTCCCCTGTTGCTGTTTCCGTAACAAAAGTTTTTTGTTATGGTACTGTGTTGTTAGCCCCGTGCCCAACCTCCAACCTGGAGGACCAGTGGATTACTCTTTGTCAGGCCCATACCCTTCGAACTGTCCAGCTTGGGTGACCCTGCAAGGAGACTGTGCTCCCGTTGGCATAGCTGTAGGGGTCACTGAGGCACGCAAGCCCCCCGACCTCGGCAAGGTCTCTGTTTTGACAAAACAATTCAAGGTAGACATACTGACCTGGACCAGTTTAAATCACATAGGAAGTAAAATGTTGTGATATGCAATGGACATGGACACACTGACAAAATGATTATAGAGCTTTATTTTTGTAACACTAGTTCTCCTAAAGTTTTTTTTACATCTAAATGAGAGCAAAACGGAGGTCATTGTGTTGGTCATTGGTCTTCGGGAACCCCCGATTGTGATTTGGGAAATCTGGACTCCTGCAGAAAACTGTCTGTGAGAAATTTAGGTGTTACTTTCGACTCAAGTTCAATAAAAATTCAGTAGTTATGTCCAGTTTCTTCCTATTAAGATTGCCATCAAAACCCAGGAGTTTTCTATCATTTCAAGAGTTAAAGAGAGTGATCCATGCTTTTGTGTCCTCACGGCTCGATTACTGTGATTCCCTTTATATGGAAATAGTCAATCAAACATAAATTGACTCCAAATGCAGCTGCCAGACTTTCGACTGGCACCTGCAGATTTGATCACATTTCCCCTGTATTATGCTTTTTGTTGGTTAGTCTGTTACAGAATTGAGTTTAAAATCGGCTCCTGAATACCGAGCGATCTTTTAAGCAAAAATATCTCTGCTAGACCATTGAGGTCTTCTGAGAAAAGTGTGTTGAGCTTGGGGGTGATTGTGCCTTTTCAGTCGTTGGGCAAAACTGTGGAATAGTCTCAGACCTAGTCCACAGGGACACAGGTATTTTTATAACAGTGATTTTTTTTTTACGTGGTTCAGCCGTTCGTCCACACGCAGTATTAGGGCACTAAAACCGAACATTTTTGAAAACCACTAACAAGGTGAGGATTATAAGAAACTCTGGTTGCAGCGTTGTGATGTAGACAGTAAGGGGCGGTTTCCCGTACAGGGATTAGACTAGTCCTCGACTAAAATAAATCTAAGAGCATCCAAACTGAAAGCAACTTGCACTGACATATCTTAAAATACATCACTGCCCTTTGTTTTGCCTCAAATGGAAGCCAGTAGTGTTTTTAGTAAGGCATGTTTGTTAAAACTAGTATACATTTCCTAATTAAACTAAGGCCTAGTCCCGATTTAAGATAATCCCTGTCCGGGAAGCCACCCCTAAAAGCGTCACTTTTGCATCCTATTTGCCAAGGTGGTTTTTCCATTTGGGTAATATCACCACCTTCTGGTATGGCATGCTCTTTACAGCATGTTTTTGCTTTTTCATGTGGACAGATTTTAAACAGAGCATGTGTAAATGGGATTTTTTGAGGAAAACTTTGGTTATAAAAAATACCCATGTCCGTGTGGATCAGAGTTTCCCTCAGATTAGTTCCTTCCGAATATAAAAACTTAATTTTTCCCAAGGCTTATAATTGTGAGTAATAAGGAGCTTTCATCATCAGTGGTTTCAGTCTTCCTCCTTGGTGTATTTGCAGTCAAAATCGGTTTTATTTTATGTCTTTTTAGCAAGGTTTGTACAGCAAGGTTGTCAACCAATGTTGTTATTATTGTGCTATAGATACATTTTGATTGCATTTTAATTGTTTGCATTTAGATGTTTAGGCATGCCCATTATGTTTGTCTTTAAACCCTATTGCCCATTGTGGGATTATAGTTTTAAACTAAATGCATTTATGTCCAGGTACAGATGAACACTACACACTGTAACAAGTTTGTACCTCAAACTTCGACAAATACTGAAAGCACCTGCTTTGCTAAAATGCAAGATCCAGAGGACAGACTGAAAAACCAAAGCTTTACAGATATAATTGTGCACCATTTGAAGAGCTTTAAAACTGAGACAAATTCGTTCAAGATAAGATTTATTATGGTAAATTAACCGTAAATCCTTTAGTGAAGTTTTCACCTTGACTCGTGTTCCCATAAAGAATGAAATAAGTAGAACTCAAGTCAGAGGAGTTAAAACTGGAACCCTCACTGGAATTACTAACAATATTGATGAGCGGAACAGAAGTGGGGCTAGAAGTGGATTCCTCCACTGTGGTAAAATTGCCAAGAGGGCCAGGCGTTGGTTCCTCAGGACCCTGGCCATGGTGTTGGTCGGACTTTTCAACACCAGTTTTTTCTGAGGTTTCTGAGCTGACGTTATGAGAAGAATTCTCAGCCTCGCTTAGCATTCCTGGAGAGGTTAGGACCATCAGTTAGTTACCCAGTTAACCAAAAATAGCCAATGATGCAGATTGAGGCATGATTAAATTGATACTCATGAAAGGAATCACCTTTTAAGATGAGGTCAGCTGCATTCTCCAGTTTAAGAAAGTCAGCAACAACACGCTCCGCTTCTGCTGATCCCACATTATTCCCAGTAGGACTACCTAGGGACAACACATTCAGATAATAAGCCTGGCTATTATATGGACAAATATGAGACTTTAACTTCAGTTCAAAGGGTTCACATTGTATCAATAAGATAATCCAAATTATAAATGTAATGTTTTTACAATAAGTGCATTTACAACAAATCAACCAAAGAGACAGCAAACAAACTCATTTAGTATGTGGGCACAAATTAAGTATAAGCATACCTCTACATACCAACTGGTGACAAAGTAATACTAAAGTAAAGAGTCTGCAAGAACCCATTTTGAACACACCAACAGCTCCTTTGCTTTTATAATTGCAAGCCAAACACTTCGAAATATTTCCATTTATAGTTCACACCCGAACACTTCATGAATAGATTAATGGGAACAGGTGCACACTTCTGAATCGAGGGTTTGCATCAACGTCATTTAACACGTGAACACCCGGCAACACGCCCCCTACGGGAGGAATGAAAACATTCAACAAAATGCTGTTCTGGATAGAGGGTATACAGCTACAGCCAAACCTCGCCAGATGTTGGGTTTAGGGTTAGGTTTGGGGATAGGATTAGGATGAAAACGGCGGTTCTTGCTAGATTGGACACAGCTATAGCCTAAATCCCGTTTATTGTTGGGTTTAGAATTAGGATAAAAACGGCGCTCATCCGGCGAGATTTCGACCGTAGCTGTATCCCTTCTAGCCACAACCACAAAATGGCTGGGTTTAAACTTTAAAGGCATCGTTCACTCAAAAATTACAATTCTGTCATAATTTACTCACCCTCGTGTTGTTACCAACCTGTATAAATGTCTTTATTTTGATGAACATAAAGGAAGATATTTTTAGGAATGTTTGTAACCAAACCATTCATGAGCATCATTTACTTCTATAGTATTCTTTTATCCGATATGGGAGTGAATGGGGCTCATACTTGGTTTGGTTACAAACATTTCTTTAAAATATTTTCCTTTATGTTCATCAGAAAAAGAAATTTATGCATAATTGTAACAACATGAGAGTGAGAAAATGATGGCCGAATTTTCATTTTTGGGTGAACTGTCCCATTAATCATCCTAATTGTACATACAAACAAATCATTTTATTTTTCAGAACAGAACTAAGACAATATGTCAAGACTCTTAAAAATCTTTTATCCATTTGTTGCTATTCTGATTGTAATAATAAGCACATTGTAATTCTCTCTCTCTCTCTCTCTCTCTCTCTCTCTCTCTCTCTCTCTCTCTCTCTCTCTCTCTCTCTCTCTCTCTCTCTCTCTCTCTCTCTCTCTCTATATATATATATATATATATATATATATATATATATGTATGTATGTATGTGTGTATGTATGTATGTATGTATGTATGTATGTATGTATGCAATTTCTTGTTCTCTCAGTTTTACTTTTTTTTATTGAACTTAAAAAAAATCAGAATTACACAAATGGGCAAGTCCACAAAACATTCAGGTTTTCACATTTAACATACTGTACAACAATAAAATAACTAAAAATAAAATGGGCATCACAAAAGATTAAATTCATTTAAAAGAAAAAAACCATCATCCAAGTGAACGGATTCACTTGTTGTTATGACAACGTGTGTCACGTGATGTATCAACATGGCCAATGTAGTACGTCCGAATTACATTCATACTATATAGATCGTAGGCTACTGTTTAACGGTCGTTGACCATATAATTCATTCAGTTGGTACTGTCACAGTATGCTACTTTTGATGCAGGGACGGTCTTTTAACAGCTCTGCTTCTAAAGAGGCTAGAAGCGGAAGTATGTAACAGCTGGGCGCTTCTGATTGGTCTGCCTGACGCGTAACCCGGAAGTGTGGTGATCAGTCGTGTTGGTTGTCAGTGCTCAGGAAGATGGCAGGGGTGTTTGAGGTGGAGGTTGACGGTGTTGAGCACGACCACGGACATGGACATCGCGACGATGCTTCACAGGTTTGCGAGCAGCACGATATGTTTGCAGATGAAGCTGCGAAATAGACAGCCGCTCATATTCACCGCAGACGTAGAGCTTAATCGCAAGCGGCTAACTGCTCACGTTATCTAATGGAGACTTTGATCAGACACAATTCAGTAAATGTTCACTACAAAGAGCACTTCGTTGTAATACTGGGTTGTATGATGGGAATTCTGTCTTAAAATGAATACAATGAAACCACTGCAGGTTGCATTTAGGCAAGATAAGGTAGATTTTTAACCGAAAGGCTGATCAGTGGCTGTGTTCTTAGGACAAAAGTAGTTGTTTTTTAAGGGTAACGTTATGTTGCTACGTATTTAAAACGTTGTAATTTTGAACAGTCTATATTTACTGTTTTAATTGGCCTACACGTGACCTGTTGAAGAGCTTGATGTGTAAAATGTGTATTCCTGTGCATTGTCTTTTTGTAAGATGGCACTGAAAAAAATACAGTAAATGTGACTGTAAGCCACATGAATAGTTTATAGACAATCTTATAATGCAAAATCAAGCATTTGCTGCTAAAAAGCGTTTATTATGTTTTTAATTTGCTTTTGTTTTGTAAATATTGCAAACAATTACTAAAACTGAGTCACATTTCAACAGATTGATCTGTCCCAGCTGTCACCAGAGGAGAAATGGAGGTCTGTAGTTTTATCAATATTTGTGCTTTGGGTAGTAAATTTTTTGCGATGTACATGATCCTAGTTTTATTTTCAGAAAGTAAGCTACTTTAATAAAATGGTTAGCTCCAGTCTTAGATTCTGATTGGTCAAAAGCAGTGGTTTATTAATGATAAAACACAGCTACGACCGCTGCAACCCTTAGCAACTTAAACATATGTGAAACCTTTGGTAACTGCTCATAGTTGGTCAGGGACTATATCTTTTGTGATTTTACTTTAAGAAGTTGGATTGAATTTTTTAAAAAATATTTGTATTGTGTTGTAACTGTTTTATTAAAGCAATAATATTAATAAGGTATTCGAGTAGGGCTGCATAACAATTAATTGCAACTAATTGTTTACAGAATAAAAGTTTTTGTTTACATTATATATATATATATATATATATATATATATATATATATATATATATATATATATATATATATATATATATATATATATATATATATATATATATATATATTAGGGCTGTCAATAGATTAAAAAAATTAATCTAGATTAATCGCATGATTTCATGAGTTAACTGCGATTAATCGCAAATTAATCGCACATTTTTATCCATTCTAAATTTACCCTAATTTAACACTTTTCAGGTTTTTAATATTCTAATCATATATACATATATAGATGCTTTATGCAAATGTATGTTAACAACAGCCTGTTTACATTTTAACAGAATCACCAGCCATTGTTTTGTATATGAATTTTCCTTTCAGAAGATTTTTCTTTCTCCATTTTTGTTTGCTGCTGCATCATTTGTGACCTGTGCTGGCAAGTTGAGTCGGAATTAGCAAATTTAAAAAAAATAGTTGTTCATATTTTGACATTCTCTATTAAAACATAGAACAATGCATGATTTGTTGAAATATAACAAAATATGACAGAACTACACGTGTTTGAAGTTGAAAGAGTCAAATTACCACAAACATTTCCACATCCATACATTATATTACCACATTAATACCTTAAAATCACTGGTAAAACTAATAGATTTAGCACACACAAAGCAAAAACATCATCAATGTATGTTCAACTTTTTTTCCTTTTGTTTGATTGACATTGAGACAGACTGCTTAAAATCAAAGTGATCTAATATAATGTTACACATCAGATAGTTTTACCCAACAGTTAACCAAACATTTACTTAAAACATAACAGATTATATAGTCATGCATAAAAGCGAAACCAAAATGAATTGAGACGCATCTTTGTATTAGATTAAGCATTAGGAGGACGGTAACGTTACACCTCTCAGACGTATAAATAAAGATCATATCAGATGTCCAACGAGCATTTAGAGCATTGGATTTGGTAGACGATTTGCTTAATGTTCTTATTTCTATGAAAACCTTTTACTCATTTAGAGAGAGTCACATTTGTCTGCGTCTCTGTTCATTCAACTATGGGCTGGACCAAGGGTCAAACAGAAATTGCGCGTTGCGTTAATCTCCGTTAATAAAATTAGTGGCGTTAAAATGAATTTGCGTTAACGCGTTATTAACGCGTTAATTTTGACAGCCCTAATATATATATATATATATATATATATATATATATATATATATATATATATTTACATTTGTATATACATCTATATTTGTGTGTGTGTGTGTGTGTGTGTGTGTGTGTGTGTGTGTTTATAAATACATAATTATTAAAGCTCACGTAACACACGCTGTTTCTGCATTTCTGATGTTAATCTGGAGTACATATAGAGTAGTATTACATCCTTTATATCTCTGAAGAGTCTTTAGTTTTGTCAGATTTATAAAAGAAAGATTAGCTTTACCGAATCTTTCCGATAACGTACGAAAAAATGAAGAAGGAGGAGTTACTACCGCAGGAGGAGCGAGTACGAGTCATGCAACACTATACAACACTGTTTTAACTTATGATTCACTACATGTTCGTGTCATTTATATAATATACACGCGCCTATTTCCAACATAAGACAGAAGTCTTACTTACCACGTGTAACTCGTCATGACCCGGTTTTGAAAATCCACAGCATCAAACACACACGCAAAACTCCGCTGCTAATCCGGATAATAAACTATATCCATTGTTTCCATAAGGCTGGATGTCTTCTCCTTACATCCAAAAACACACTTCATTGTTGACTTTTGAAATTAAACAAAGCTGAGTGGCGTGATAAGCTGTTAGCAAGCTCTAGCGTCTCCCGCTGACTGACGGCTGGGCGGGGTTTTCCGGGGGAAGTTTTCCGGCGGAAGCCCATATAAAGAAGTGATATGTATCGAAAACCCCTGAAACGTCAGTTAGAACTGTAATCGAAAAAAACTAGCCAAAACTTGTACGAACCCTGGCGAAGTGCATTCGGCACAGAAATACTCTGAAACACGCCCAACTGCGGTTTTGACACTTTGCCTACGTTTAGCATGAGGAAACAACTCTATAACTGTGTTAATAAGTCAGAATGCTTGAAATACCATTAAACCCCCCCCTTTAAACACAGTACACAGATTACACACACACACACATATATGATGTAAACAAAAACTTTTATTCAACCAATTAAGATTAGTTGCGATTAATCGTTATGCAGCCCTTTGTCTAGTGGCGTGGCATATTTATGATACAGCACAGTCTTTTTTTGTCGCTTACTGCTTACATAAAGGTTGTAGTGTCTTCAGTTTGTTATGTAAATTTTATCCCATATTTTTGTGATGGATACTCCCCGTTAATTCTGTGTACTGTATAGAATGTAGAAACATTGGGAATCACTGCTATTAGATACTGAATGATTATGGGATTGATACAGCTTGTTTATAGCTGTACTGTATGTTAATGTTTTTCTTTTTTTAGGTTGGAACATGCTAAGATGCATGCCAAACACAAAGGGCACGAGGCCATGCACGCAGAAATGGTTCTCATACTTATCGTCACACTTGTGATTGCCCAACTTGTCCTGGTTCAGTGGAAACAGAGACACCCCAAATCATACAATGTGAGCACCTTTTACACTCCTCACACACATTCTACACAGTGTCATAAAAATGTATTTTAGGAGATTTAAATGTAGTAATAAAGTAATAATACTTGCTCAACTTACAGTTAAACATAAGGATATCTGCTTGTTGTTTAAATGTCTTTATTTGGTTAATTTATCTATTTTGGCTGAAGGGATAGTTCAATAGAACCTTATGCCTTGGATTATTAAAGGGGACATTTCGCAATACTTTTTTTAAGATGTCAAATAATAAAAATCTTTTTGGTGTCCACAGAGTACATATGTGAAGTTTTAGCTCAAAATAGCATATAGATAATTTATTATATTTTATTATGTTAAAATTGCCATGTTGTTGGTGTGAGCCAAAATTTGCCCTGTTAAATGCAAATTAGTCGATCTCTGCACTAAATGCCAGTGTCGTGGTTGTATAGTGCAGATTAAGGGGCAGAATTATCATCTTCTGACATCACAAGGGGAGCCAAATTTCAATTACCTATTTTTTTCACATGCTTGTTAAGAATGGTTTACCAAAACTAAGTTACTGGGTTGATTTTACTCACATTTTCTAAGTGGATCCAAGCACTGGCGATCTAATTATAGCACTTAAACATTCAAAAAGTCAGATTTACATGATATGTCCCCTTTAAATCCAAGTTAATATTCTTTTCTTCACCACTAGATGGAGCGGTTTCACACTAAATGTGAAACATATATGATGACTATAGACCAGATCAAGAGATGCAAACAACACTGGTCCAGAAGCACCTCCCGTTTACGTTTTTTAACACTAGATAAACGTTGGGATAAAATAAACCAACAGAACATATAAACCTGAATTAACTGAAGTTAAACAAACATCTTAAAGATAATAATATATGTAAAATATAAAAATAACTGTCACAAACTGTAACAGGAAGTGTTTTTGGACCAGCGTTGTTTACATCATTTGAACTGGTCTATAGCTTTCAGCATCACCCTATGAGTTAAGAACAGTAGCTACGCCCTGTGAAAGATGACATGGTTTATTAACAATGTATTATTATTTCTAAAATAATAATATGAAAAAATATATTTATATATTAAATATTTATATAATATAAATTATAAAATGCATATACACATGTAAATATTTCTTAAAGGATTAGTCCATTTTCATAAAAAAAATCCAGATAATTTACTCACCATGTCATCCAAAATGTTGATGTTTTTCTTTGTTCAGTCAAGAAGAAATTATGTTTTTTGAGGAAAATATTCCTGGATTTTTCTCATTTTAATGGACTTTAATGGACCCCAACACATAACAGTTTTAATGCAGTTCCGACGTTGTTGTATGTTTGATATGATTACTAATTAATGTCTTTGTGTCAGTTAAATGTTTAAAATGGTCAGCAAATGTGCGTTTCATATATGTAACACGTGACCTTTCCATGTCATCACGCAATTACGTGAGGTCACGCTGGCTGGTCACACAGCCAGAGAAAGACGAGAAGTTGTGGTTTAAAAGTGCATATTTTTTATTATTTTTTGCCAAAAATGACAATCGTTTCACTAGATGAGACCCTTATGCCTCGGTCTGGGAATGTTTAAAGTCCTTTGAAGCTGTGTTGAAACTGCAATTTTAAACTGCATTTAAAACTGTTAAGTATTGAGGTCTATTAAAGTCCATTAAAATGAGAAAAATCCTGGGATGTTTTTCTCAAAAATTTCTTCTCGACTGAACAAAGAAAGACAACAACACCCTAGATGGCATGGTGGTGAGTAAACCACCTGGATTGTTTTTTTTTTAAGAAAATGGACTAATCCTTTAAATAAAAACATGCTTTGTATTTATACACATAATTGTTATCAACAGTACAAACACATATATGATGTAAACAAAAACTTTTATTCTGCAAACAATTAGTAGCGATTAATCGTTATGCAGCCCTAAAGATTTGTAACACTTGTTCTTATTTTCGAAAGCATAAAAAAAATCTTATTATCATACAGTAATGAAAATCATCACACAATGTTTATTGTATTCTTAAAGGGATAGTTCGGCCAAAAACGATTTACTCACCCCCAAGCCGTCTGAGATGCATATGTCCATCATTTTCAGACACATTTTCAGTTATTTTAGAAAATGTCTTCAATGTTTCAGTGAATTAAATGTTATGGGGTCCACTCCTTCAAGTCCAAAAAATGTGCATCCATTCTTCAAAAAATTAACAAAAGGCCTTCTGGGGGTGGTCCGCACCGTTTTGTTGTAGAGATATCCACATTTAAAACTTTATAAACGAAAATAACTAGCTTGCTTTATTTTGTGACGGATGGATGCACATTTTTTGGAGTTGAAGGAGTGGACCCCGTAACTTTACATTTGATTAACTGAAACATCGAAGACATTTTCTAAAACAACTGAAAATGTGTTTGTCTGAAAAATTATAGACATATGAATCTCGGATGGCTTGAGAGTGAGTAACAACAAAACAAAATTGTCTGTGAATATACATCTTTCTAATTATGCTACTATATTACTTTTTAGTTGGTAACCCTCTTTCAGATGTGGGTGGTTCCCCTGTACTTCACCACTAAACTGCACTGGTGGAGGTTTCTAGTGACGTGGTTCATCTTCTCTATCGTCACCGCCTTCATCACTTTTCGCGCTACTCGTAAACCTCTGGACTGCACCACACCAAGGTAACTAAAAATGATGAGATGATGATGCTTTGACCCCGTTGTCAGGCTGTGGTAGACTTTGTGTCTTGTAACAGTTTCCAAGATATCAGCTTGCTAGTCTCACCAAAGAGCCCATCTGACGTGTGAAGCAAACAGTCCTAGTTCTGCTTTCTCTCTGGGAGACCGTTAAAGAACACGGCATACACGTATCCAGGAAATCATCTAAAATTGAACCATATTGACTTTAAAATTCCTGAGGTTTTTTAAATTTTGTGTGCTGTATGCATCAGCCGTTCAGCCAGTAACTGTCTGAGACTAACTGCTTGATTCAGTTTTTTCTTTTGGATGTAAAAAATCTTGTTTCTTTAGGACCATAAACAACACCCACGTATAATTTAGCTCAACAGTCATTACTGGAATGAATCGTAATGCTGTACAGTGTAATCTTAACAAATTTTTCGGAACTGTTGGAAGTTGGAATGTATTTACATTACATTTATGCATTTGGCAGACGCTTTTATCCAAAGCGACTTGAGATCTTTGAACACTGTAGTGTGAAATGTTTATATGCGTTCCATATTCTTTTGTCATCCTACAAATTTGTCACACGCACAAACCTGGCTCTGATGTCAAAACACTTCTCAAAATGCCTGGTTCAGATGCAAAAAACACAGAAATATAAACCTGATCCTAATATTTTTATAATGGACAAAGGTCATGGGACATGATTGACCCAACACAAAATCGTATGCAAAATCGTACAAAAAATTTCAGACCAAATGTGCAAAGATCTTTACAGTGCTTTACAACTATTGGCTTCATGAAAGATTTTCACAAACCTATGGGAGACGTCTCAGACACCACGTCTATATTTTTTACAGTCTATGGTTTGAACCCATGACCTGTGCTACTAAGCAATTTTTTTTGTAAGACTCATTATTTTTTTAGTGCTTGTTCATCTATTCTACCACAAGCAGAATGTTACTTGAATAAAGCATACATTAAAACAGTACAACGTGTACTACAAGGATATGGCTGTGTTTTACAATTCAAATATGTTTTTTAAGGGCAAGTTCAGTATTTTACACTTAAAGCCCTGTTTTCAGATTGTTTATGATGAAATAGAACGGTTTTGACTGAAATTTCGACATATGCGGCTGCCCCGAGAATTTTCGGGTGTTTGTTGTATCACCTCCCACCTTTATGATGGATGTATAGGTGCACTGGAACAATCCTTCCTAAAATGCAATAAACTTTCGTTTACAAAGACGTGAAACTCACCGAGTGGTCAAAGGTGTTCACTGATATGCAAAAGATGCTTTCCAACAGGTGTTTTAGCATTCGTTGTAAACTTGTGGACCTATTTTTCCAAACGCCTCACACCCATATATTTTTCCGTTGAGAGCTTGAATAATAGACACTCCAGCCCAGTTGGTGGCGATAATCTGCCTTTGCCAATTGCAAGAATGCAAACAAAGTCCCGGTGCTGAGTAATACCGTACCTCACAGCACATCTAATACAAGTCAATGGAGTTGGACAAAACTATGATAAAACCTGTTGGAAAGCATCTTTTGCAGCGATTTTTTGCGTGTCGGTGGACACCCCTGACCACTCGGTGAGTTTGCATCTTTGTAAACGAAAGTTTAATGCATTTTAGGAAGGATTGTTCCTGTTCACCTATACAGCCATTGTAGAGGTGAGAGGTGAGACAAGAAACACCCGAAAATTCTCGGGCCAGCATCATATGTCCAAATTTCAGTCAAAACCGTTCTATTTCATCATAAACAATCTGAAAACAGGGCTTTAAGTGTAAAATACCCAACTTGTCCTTTTACTGGTAATCAGAATGAGTTTTTTTTTTTTGCAATATAGTAACAAGAAATTGCTGAAAAATGCACCTAATTTTCCTGAGTATGTACCAGAAATTAATGGTCATATATGGTAATGGGCATATAAAGCTTAATTTTTCTTTATGCAAAATATGATTTCTTGTCATATTTTTCATGTGAAATACAGGACCTAATTTTGCCATGTTCATGATGGTGTTCGATCTCATCATTTATCCTTTTTGTCCCCTTACAGGCTTGTGTATAAATGGTTTCTACTCTTGTATAAGATCAGCTACACCACAGGCATTGTGGGTTATACTGTAGTTATGTTCACTCTTTTTGGCATCAATCTCATATTCAGGTGAGATATCAAGTTGTTATATGTAAATAGTTTAAAGGAATAGTCTACTCATTTTCAATATTAAAATATGTTATTACCTTAACTAAGAATTGTTGATACATCCCTCTATCATCTGTGTGCGTGCACGTAAGCGCTGGAGCGCGTTGCGACACTTCGATAGCATTTAGCTTAGCCCCATTCATTCAGTGGTACCATTTAGAGATAAAGTTAGAAGTGACGAGTAGTTATACGAGCAAGTTTGGTGGTACAAAATAAAACGTAGCGCTTTTCTAAGCGGATTTAAAAGAGGAGCTACATTTTATGGCGTAATAGCACTTTTGGGAGTATTTCGACTCGGCGCAGTAACACCCTCCCTCTCCCATTATGAGAGTGAGAAGGGGAGCGGACTTTTCAGGCGAGTCGAAGTACTCCCAAAGTGCTACACCATACAATATAGTTCCTCTTTTAAATCTGCTTAGAAAAGCGCTACGTTTTATTTTGTACCACCAAACTTGCTCGTATAATTACTCGTCTTAAATAGGAAAAACGTTGATGTGTTTGGTCACTTCTAACTTTATCTCGAAATTGGTACCATTGAATGAATGGGGCTAAGCTAAATGCTATCGAAGCGTCGCAGCGCGCTCCGGCGCTTACATGCACGCACACAGATGATAGAGGGATGTATCAACAATTCTTAGTTAAGGTAATAACATATTTTAATATTGAAAATGAGTAGACTATTCCTTTAATGTTGAGATTTTTTACCATTTTAATGATCTTATTTATTTCACAAAGTCTTACATTTTAATGTTTACAGTTTAAAAGATGAATGCAAAATGATTATAAAGCAATAAAGCAAAACAGGACAATATTAAAGCACATTATATTTCAAAACATACTGGTGTTTAGCAACTGCAGCGACTTATTTGTAAACAGATACATTAGCATGTAGGTAATGGGTCATATGAGCACGTAATCTCCCTAATGTGTTCCCGTTTTCGGGGTATGTTTCCTGCTAGACACTATAAACAAAGAGAAACAATGACAAAGAAGTTATAAATAGTTGCTGCATTCATAATGCATATTTTAGAGATCTGGATAAGATTCTGATCTTTTAAATGATAAAAAGGCAATTAAATAAAATAAGTTATCAAAATTTGGAAAAAACAGACTGGATTATCTGCTCTCAAATGCCATGTTCACTGTCAGCCCCGAAACTACGCCCACTCACAGGAACGCTGCCATCTCTCTCAGCTTTTAAATAAAGCTACAACCAGAATGAATGCTCGCGATTGTGTTAGACAGTGCGTCATTGAGCAACCGCTTTAGCCCCGCCAAAATAATCCTCAACACAAAAATGTGGAAAAACTCCACAATTCAGTGTACATAGTTCACAGTCATTGTATTGTGTTTCAACATTACCTTTCTAACTTGTGTTTAGAAACAGTTCTCTGAAATGACTTGACACAGACTTTAATTCTTTTGAATCTGTCATAATGTGACCCTTGTGACTCCCTATACATTTACTCATCCTCATGCCATTTCAGATTTTTACAGAAATACTGTCATACTATGTGCACATACTGTATAGGACTTGTTTCGCATACACCCATCATTAACGTAATCTAAATGACTCCAGTATAATATTTGTAATCTTAAACGAAACAATAGGTGCATGAGTTAATTATTAATATCTTGAGCTTATTTTAGTAATATGGAAACCAAAACAAATGCTTTATAGTGCTAATATGGGTGTTTTCACATTTAGTTAATTTTTAAAAGAACCAAACCTAGTTCACGTAAAGTGAACCAGAAAAGGAACTAGCCGAATGTGACCTCAGTCCTTTTGGTGTTCACAATATAGTTCAAAAGAGGACACAGTTCTTTTTTTGGTCCTCTTCAGAACTGAAGTGATCTCAGACCCTTTCTTGTTCACTCCACAGCAGTTTGTTTTGATACAGTGTCCAAACGACACGCAAAGCGAACCGGGACCTCATTGATTTCACATCTCAAAAAGAAAAAGAACCCAAAAGCATAGTTGTGTTTGACAAATGAAAACGTCTCGGGTTACGTATGTAACTGTTGTTCCCTGAGAAGGGAACGAGACGCTGCGTCTCCCTTGACATACTTCCTGCTTCCCTGTAACGCTGTATTTGGCAATATTTCAGATAGCGATATACTTCCTGGCACCCGCGTCACCCTGTCTTTGTTGTTAAGCCTCACCATTGGTTGAATTTGATATACACATTTAGATGCACTTACCCCTGGAAGCATCCCCAAAGTGTCACCACAGTGACACAGCGCGAGTTCCCTCAAAAGTGAACTGTAATAATGTATCTTAAAAGGTAACACGATGTAACCTTGCTCTCACTTGAAATGTGTCCCCACATTTAGTCCTTTAATTTGAGGGTATTGGACCTGGAAAGTCCGTGAAAGGTCCTTGAATTTGAAGTTAACTAAGGTGTTGGAACCCTGAGGGCTCAAACGAACTAAGTGTGAAAACACCCTAAAAGGACCCAAAAACGAACCAAACTCAGACCACGTCTGATGTGGTAGGATTTCTTTTGGAGATGTGAAATCGATGGGGTCCCGGTCCGCTTCGCGTGTCGTTTGGACACTGTATCAAAATCAACTGCTGCACAGAAAGCTCGGGTTTAAGTTCTTATGAAGTTATGATATGAACAAGAAAGGGTCTGAGAACACTTCAGTTCTGAAGATTACCAAGGATAGAACTGAGTCCTCTTTTGAGTCAACTGTGTTGTGGACACCAAGGGGACTGGGGTCGCATTTGGCTGGTTCCTTTTCTGGTTCACTTTGAGTGAACTGGGTTTGGTTCTTTTAAAATGAGCTATATGAGAAAACACCCTAAAAAATATCATACGCACATCAAGTCAAAAGACACGTCAGAACAGAAGTTATTGACATGCTGCCATTTATTTGATTTCAGGGCTTGTATTTTTGTTTGTTGTAGTTTCAGCTTTGTTTACTTTTATGATGAATGTATGTGCCTGTTTGAGTTTCAGCAGATGGACGAGACATTTTATGCCATATTTTATTAGATTTTTGGATGTACTTTTCTTTAAGATGGCCAAAAAAAAAGTTGAGCATTACTTTGCTGGATAAGCTGATCCGTGGACTTATGCTATGTTTTGTGCCCACTGTCTGTGCTCTTAGAATAAAGCCAGAAGATGCTATGGATTTCGGTGTATCTCTTCTCTTTTATGGGCTGTATTATGGCGTGCTTGGTCGGGATTTTGCAGAGATGTGCGCAGATTTTATGGCATCCACAGTTGGGGTGAGTGCCATCATCCGATTTAAAATCAATTGTGTGATTTCATACTTTTAAAGGGACATTCCACTTTTTTTGAAAATATGCTAATTCTCCAGCTCCCCTAGAGTTAAATATTAGATTTTTACTTTTTTGGAATCCATTCAGCTGATCTCCGCGTCTGGAGCTAGCACTTTTAGCATAGCACAATCCATTGAATCCGATTAGACCATTAGCATCGTGCTAAAAAATAACCAAAGAGTTTTGATATTTTTCCTATTTAAAACTTGACTCTTCTGTAGTTACATCGTGTACTAAGACCGACAGAAAATTAAAAGTTGCGATTTTCTAGGCAGATATGGTTAGGAACTATACTCTCAAACTGGCGTTATAAGCAAGGACTTTGCTGCCGTAACATGGCTGCAGCAGGCGTAGTGTTATTATGCAGTGCCCAAAAATAGTCCCCTTGGTTACTTTCAATATTTTATGGGCACTGCATAATAACTCTACGCCTGCTGCAGCCATGTTACGGCAGCAAAGTCCTTGATTATTACGCCAGTTTGAGAGTATAGCTCCTAGCCATATCTGCCTTGAAAATCACAACTTTTAATTTTCTGTCGGTCTTAGTACACGATGTAACTACAGAAGAGTCCAATTTTAAATAGGAAAAATATCGAAACTCTTTGGTTATATTTTTTAGCGCAATGCTAATGGTCTAATCAGATTCAATGGATTGTGCTAAGCTATGCTAAAAGTGGTAGCGCCAGACCCGGCGATCGGCTGAATAGATTTCAAAACGGTAAAAATCAAATGTTTAACTCTAGGGGAGCTGCAGAATGAGCATATTTTCAAAAAAATTGTCCCTTTAAAACAATATACTGTTAAAATCTAGCCTGATCTTGGTCTGATATTTTCAGATGTGTTGTGTTTCAGTTTTACAGTGCATCAGGAATGCCCACCAAACACCTGTCAGACAGCATCTGTGCCGTGTGTGGTCAGCCCATCCTTGTGGATGTGAGTGAAGAGGGCATCATCGAAAACACCTACAGACTCTCCTGCAATCATGTGTATCCTTTACAATAAATAGCTTCTCTAAACCTAAAATTTCTATGTTCCAGATGCAGATTAATAAATAACAAAAAGAGAAAATTTACGATCGTGTAAACATGTGAACGCTATGACCTTTATGCAGAGAAGTAGTTGCTATCTTCCTTTTCCATAGCATCTAGTATTTTTTCTGGTCACGTTGTTAATGGTCACCTATTGATGTGCTTTTTAGTTTCTAATCTGATCTTCGGTTACAAGAATGTCACGGCAGTTTTTCTGTACTTCTGCAATGTGGCCACAAGCGTGAGCTGGCAGTCTACCTGCATGACATGTCGTTTCCTTAACCAGGTTTTTCCACAGATTTCATGAGTTTTGCATACGAGGCTGGTGCATCGTGGGAAAGAAGCAGACGTGTCCGTACTGCAAAGAAAAGGTGGACCTTAAAAGGATGTTCAGTAACCCGTATCCTTCAAAAAATACCCATGTTATTTTTTTATGCATGGTCATTTTGCTAGATAAACAGCCATCTGTCTCTTTTACGTTTGTTCATATGTAATGCTATTCATAACCCCATATATTCATCCAAGCCTCTAATTTCAGGCATTAAACTTTTATGTGTGACTCGTCCTGTAATGTTTATGCTACAGACATGATTTAAAACCAAAGACTTAAGAAGATCAGAACCCTCACTTTGGATAAAATTGTCTACTAAATATCTAAATGTAAAGTAAATACAACAGCGGAGTGATTTTAACTCTTTCCCCGCCATTGACGAGTTAACTCGTCAATTAAGAGAAAATGCTTCCCTGCCAATGACGAGTATTTCCAGCTTTCTGCAATACCGCTATTATCCACCAGGTTCCACAACCTATAAAACCCAGAACTATCAGCCAAGGGCAAACAGCTGTATGTTCGTGTAAGTTTTGAGAATCGCTCTCAATTTGATCTCTATCAAAAGTCCTTCACAAAAATTTATTTTTTTTAGCTTTTTGCTTCTGGATTGCATTAAACTTTTGTGAAAATCATGAAAAATGCTGGTGCTGGCTGGCAACTTTTTTTTAAAAAAATGCTGGCGGGGAAAGAGTTAACAGAGTCTCTTTTGTGAGGAACTACTTTCTCGGACACTTCTATTTGATGCTTTATTCACCAAGTGCATTTTAATCTGCCACACTACGAGACTCACAACTCCATCAAAAGTTTACACATCAATAGCTCTGATATTCAAAGGGAATAGGGCATAGGGATGATCAATTCATCCACGGATTCATGACGTAGGGAGCAGTGATGCACGGGTTGATCTGAAATGAGCGGTTACCCATGGTTAAGGTTTTTACAAATTTGTTTAAACTGTCTTGCATTTACCTCAGACGAGCGGAGAGGAAGGAGCGCGGCGCATGTAGTAACATCATGTCACAATCACATGTAATAATACACCTGACTTTATCACTATGAATATAAACAAATAGGATGGCTTGTAGTACTCACCATTAAGCTAGCATATCGATACTGGTAAAGTTTAATATATACTTTGTTTGATTCGGTAACAAACGAGTCAGTTATATTTATAAGACAAAGCTAAAAACAGATTGCATTGATACACGTTTTTTTACACTGTGATGAAGGTGAATTTCGTGGAAGATTCATAACAAATACAGTGTTTTGCATGAAGAGTTTCCGTGATGAAAGCATTGTTGACTCTGATGAGGACTACACTCCGGCTACCGCATTGTCGACTGGAGGAAAAGCCACGCGATATTTAATTTCGTTTGATTTCTTCATTTATTCCTTTTTTTGCCTCGTTTGCCTTCGTGGACTGCATATGCAGGTACTGTGAGTTCTGAATGCTCTTTCTCTGCAGTACTTTTGCTCTTGCTAGAGTGCCTCCTGCACATTCACATCAATCAAGTGTGCGCATGTCTGGGCAGATCCCACAGCAACAGGGGTGGTGCCATGGTCGCGCAAGCCAATCATTTGTTTCGTCCCGAATGGAAATAATTAGCGGTGTTTGGAGCAGTCGTGAGAGGTCTACAGACACTCGAGTTTTATACTCTCTTTTTCAGAGTACTTACATTTTAATTATGTATTGATATACTGTATAAAGACAGTTTAAACAAATTTGTAAAAAAGTTTTTTTAGATAATTCCTGCCTATCCTGCCTCTAACTATTTAAAACAATTACTACTTTTAAAAAATGCGGGAGTGGATCGGGTACAACACTTATTTTAAAAAAATTTGCGGTCCGAGTTGCGGGCAGGTTAGTTGAAAACGTTGGTCGGGTTGTTTATACATTGACCCGCTGACCACTGTTAGGGAGCTAGGGAACTGATTGACACAGAAAGTCTTTAAAAACAGCATTTGTGCAACTGAATATGTGAGCGTGTGACCATCTGGATTCCTTTACATTCTTCCTCGGAAATGCAAATTATAGAGCAGAAAATGAAATTGTTAAATTCTGGTTTCAGTTCCCAGTTTATATCCTCTGGATTATTTCTGGTGTCCATTTACTGCTTTAGATGTGTGGAAAAATACCAGGTGTGCAAAACACAGGAAAGCTTTGATTTTCTCACCACTTGAGTTTTCCTTGCCGGAAACTTTTGTGTAGTTTCCTCATACCGATGAATGAAATTTTCAGCTGATTATGAGCCATTCATCTTACAAGAAAAGCTCTAATTCCTTATGAGAAGATGAAGTTACTTCCAAAATGTTTGAACTGTTAGTCAAATTACTCGTGCTATTAATGGTTTCATTATGATGTCATTCAATCTTTTTTTAACAACAGACTATGAGTCATATCAAATGAAACGTGACAGTGTGACACACCTCCCATGCTTTGTCACAAGCCGCAAGTTTCTACTGTAAGGGAGGTTGCGCAAATTTCGCAAGACATTATATAATACTATTACGTGCCGTTTCCCTCATAAGTTACTGCATATAGACCATTTTGCAAGATATAAACAACACTGGTCCAGAAGCACTTCTTGTTTCAGTTTTTTAACACTGAACAAAATAATATAACAGAAAATTTAGAATCTAAACGAAATCAAAATGTAAAATAACATAAAAATCATCCCACATAATGCAAAGAAAAATCTGTGAAAATGAATATAACCATCTTTATTATTGACTAAGTAAGATAATGTCGATAATATTGAAATTTAATATATTAAGTGAAATCAAACTTTAATGGTCCACATCCAATTGTCCTTAACTTTGATTTGTCAGATGGGAGAGACCCCACGTCATGTACGGGCAGCTTTTGGATTGGCTACGCTACCTTGTGGCATGGCAGCCGGTTATAATCGGACTGGTACAGGGCATCAATTACATCCTGGGTTTGGAGTAACTACAGCGGCCCGTGCGAAAGGACTAGCAAACCTGTTTCAAGACATCGATTTGATTCCAAGGACGCTGGGACTTTTCAAGGACTGCGTGTGTCTGATGTGTTATGTACTGTATATAGACACACGGCAGGCTAATATGTTTTCAAAAGAAATTTTACTTAGTCTGACCTCGTTGATCATCTCCGTTTATGGATTACGTGAAGCTTGGACCTCGTTGTTGAATCACCTGGTCTCCAGAAGGCTTTTTCTGTAAAGCAACGTTTAATTTACTGTATTTTTAGATCTGAAATGTGTACGTTTTTCTTGTGTTAACAGGCATTATATTGTCGCACCACATTGTTTCAGTATGTTTTCATTTTGCACATCAGACTCGAGTTATACGAAGGACAGGGGAAGCCTTTGAGCGTGTTTGTGCGTGCATGTGAGTGTGTGATGGTGTAATAAATGATGTCTTCTATCTAATAGTGGTCGACCGATATATATATATATATATTATTATTATTATTATTATATTATTTTTTTTAATAGCCGATGCTGATTCAGATTTTGAGAAAGCAATGTGGCTGATTGGCTGACAAATATAATTACAGTAGATGAAAGACAAATAGAAAATAAACATTTGTTACATAATATTTATAAATATACCTTTTTAAGTACTAACTTAAGAAATATTTACATTAGGGAATGCAAATCTGACATCTCAGAGTACTGTTTGATCAAGACTTTTATTGTTGTTCTATGTAACACGTGAATAATGATTGGTCGGTCAGACTTTGGCTTTACATCTGGGCGTCTTTTATTCAGAACAACAAATTTCAGAAAGCCAATTAAAAAGATTTCTCATATATTGGCCAGTGCAATTTATCGGTCTATCACTATGTTCTAACCAATAATGCGCAGTATAAAGGACACATTCATCCATTCAGGTGATTTTTAGAGTTTAATTATTTGAAATAGTTCTCCATGTATGTGTTCACTTGTTTTCTGCCAGGCTTACTTGCAGTTCTTGTGCCGAGTCCCAACTACACCAAACCGAGGTACTTTATAAGACTGTATGTTGAATGGATAAAAACATGATGTTGAATTGTTTACTCAAGTCGACTCTTTATTAGTAATGGAAGTCGAGCATCACTATTTTTGTTCAATATGAGTGATTCAAGCAGACCTCCAGCTCGGTTCTCGATCTTGTTTCGGTTACAAACAATCTGTCGGGAAATATTTCACAGAAGCTAAGGAGACAGGAATTTCGTTGAACCTAGCAATAGCAACACGCTAAAAACCACTCGGGATACCTTAGCGCATGGGTCTTCAACAGGGGCTCCCACGAAAATTGTTTGAATTTGAACAAAATTTAATTAGGCATAAAAAATGCATATATATGGTCTAAAAAAATGTACACTGTAAAAAAATTCAGTAGAAATTACAGTGTTACTTTACAGTGTTACTGGCAGCTGGTTGCCGGTGACTTGCTGTAGATTTGAATTTGTGTTATTTGCTGGCGAGAGTTTGTTCAAAGTTAAATACATTTTAACAAGTCTTTGTCTTTACGGAATAAAACTATACAATAACAGCCTTATGCAAAGCATTCTGGGAATCAGAAATGATCATCAACCTTTTTCTATTTTTTGCTTCAGATTTTTTTCCTGAATGCTTTGCTTGATGCTGTTACTTTAGTTTTACTAAAATAACTTGTTAATGTTTAATGTTCATTTAACTTTAAACAAAATGTTGCAGGTAAATAACATCAATTTGAATCTGCAGTGGGTTGCTGGCAACCAGCTGCCAGTAACACTGTCATTTCTACAGAATTTTTTTACAGTGTAGTTTTCACGGTAAAAAACTGTTGCAAAACAAACACTTAAAAAAAACAGGAAATGTGAAAAACTTTGCAGGTAAAATTTTTAAAATACAGCGCCATTTTCATTATCATTACAGTAAAGTTTTGTACATTTCACAATTCTTACCATTATTAACTGATATATTTGTCTGTTATTATAAATCTGCTTTGTATTTTATACAATTCAAACATTTTACTTAAAAAAAAAAAACTGTACAATTTACTTTATTTTACTGTGAAACTAAAAAATATTTGCAAAATCGAATACAGTTTTTAACCGTAAATGTCAGGATTTATCAGAGTTAGCCACTTGATTGGTTTTTACCATATTTTTTTTATTTTTATTTTACAGTGCAATAATAATTCAAATTAAAACTTGAATCAAATGAAGATGTTCCCATATTAAAACCTATTACAGTTTTTAGTCGTGAATGTAGGTTTTTACCGTAGGATTTAAAAAATTCTGTTAAAATTACGATTTTTTTTACAATGTAGACTAATAATAATTCAAATTAAAACTTGAATAAAATGAAGACGTTCCCATATTAAAACCTACAGTTTTTAACAGTAAATGTCAAAGTTTTTAGAGTTAGCCAATTAATGGGTTTTTACCGTAGTATTAAAAAAAATCTGTTAGAACTACGCATTTTTACAGTGCAGACTAATAATAATTGAATGTTCCCATATTAAAACCTTTTACAGTTTTTAGCCGTAAATGTCAACGTTTTTAGATTTAGCCAATTAATCGGCTTTGACCTTAGTATTAATTTTTTTTACAATGTAGACTAATAATAATTCAAATTAAAACTTGAATAAAATGAAGACGTTCCCATATTAAAACCCAGTTTTAACCGTTAAGGTCAAGGTTTTTCAAAGTTAACCAATTAACTGTTTTACCATAGCATTTGTATATTTTTGTTAATCAAAATTACTATTTTTTACAGTGAGTTGACTAATAATAATTAAAAATTATTAAAGTTGAATTAAAGATATTCCCATATTTAAATCTTGTTTAGTAAAATTAAAAAGGTAGTTTGCCAAAAATTAAAATTTTAATATATTTTAAATGTTACTATCATAACACAGCATGTAAATCCAGTATTCATTTGATATATGTATTCGGGTGCGTCCTTCTACCATTAGGGGCTCCTATACCATGGCACGCACCCACTCACAATACTCAAGAACTATAACACGCTGTAAATTATTAGGAACACCTTTGTGACCACAATGTGTCAACAGGGGAAATACCAAGCAACCCGATGATCATGCCATACTGTGAACTCTAATATCCTAGCATAGAAACGCCCAGCCACCCACGACATCTTCAAAGTAGCACCCACCAAGACTAAATAAAAGCACAGCCAATGTCAGGAGGAGTTTGGGTACATTTGAACTAGAATTGGGTTTTTTTCCCCAAATGTTTGCACTGGAATATGTTTTTCCAAAATCCCCAAAACACAACAATCTAGAAAAATAACCACAATGAGCTTCATCATGCTATGTTGTTCTAAGTGAATTATGAATGGTAGCATTGAGATTGCTGAGTCACATTTATATAGTAGCCTACATCTGAACTGAGTGAGGTTATGACACATTTTCCATCATTCATGTCAAAGGTCAACAAATAAGATGATATGAGTAACTTCAGGAAACTTCCGTGAATATGTCACCATAACAGACTTCCCTAAAGCTTCTATATAAAAGCCTAAACAGATTGGTTACTACAGTAAGTGTCTATGAGAGCAAGCAGTCAGCATTAATCATGAAATGGACAAATCTTCACACAGGTAAGGCTTGTAGATCCTTCAATATGTTCATAGAGACATTAGTAAGTCATTTTTTATAGTGAGAAATAATGTAAATGTATTCATTTTAAATGTATGGTGAGTCTAAATGTGATGTGTTCTTTCTGTAGGGTCTCTTTTCATGCTACCTGCAGTGATATCTCTATATTGTTTACCTTACATTGCTGACGCAGGTATGTTTAGTACTGAACACATCACAGTTTAGAGTTCACTCATACTGTTTTGATGAAGCTTGTTCACATGGACAAATTCGTGTTTTTTTTAAGGTTTAATTCCGGTCGATGCTCCTAGGATTATAAAAACATCAAGTAAGATATGGATTTATACATTTGTATGTGTCTTAAATGTTTTTAATGCAATACTTAATATTTCTATATTATTCCTACCAGTAGTGACTTTAGTACTGTGAATATCACATGCATGCAATCCATGTGATGTCTGCTAATCCAGAAAGGTCACATCTAACCACAGAAACAAGCAGAACCACAAACCATAACAAACTTTTATTTTTTTCAGAGCACCATTTAAAATTGTCCTGCCAAGTGGATCCCGGATTACTGAAAGATGAAACTCTTGTATACTGGTTGGTCAACGATTCCTTTGTCGAAACAGCATTTCCAGTTGAAAGAGTGCAAGTATCCATGTAAGAGCACCTTTTCCTATGTAGCGAATATCTGTATTATTCTTGTATATTATAAACAAATAAATAAATGTGTTTGTGTCTTTGTGTTTGTTTTTCTTTGTCAAACAGAAAGGAAAGCACAAAGTTTATCCAGAGCGACCTAATATTTAAATCATTTGA
This sequence comes from Misgurnus anguillicaudatus, assembly GCF_027580225.2. NCBI lineage: Eukaryota > Metazoa > Chordata > Actinopteri > Cypriniformes > Cobitidae > Misgurnus > Misgurnus anguillicaudatus. The sequence continues at coordinate 13,034,882 of NC_073345.2, forward strand.
AGACATCAAGAACAACACATTCACTTGTGTAGCCATGAGTCCTGCTGGGATGGCTACAAAAAAACTATTTAAAAGAAACAAAATTGTGAGTTTTAACCTTGATATTTAAGCAATAACAAAACAATACGGCAAAATGCATACTGTTTTCACAATAATCATTTTTGTCAAGTTTAGAAGAAAGATCCGAAAACAAAAAAGATGGCATTCCTTAAAGAAACTTGAAGACACTTGGTGAATAAAGCTGGATGAAAATATAATTTACAGAAGTCATTGCTATTTGGATTTTGTTTTGTGTAGCGTTTGTTCTGCATTAAACAATATGCATTACCAAAGTTATTCAATTTGAACCAATGTTTTTTGTTTCTGGTAAACATGGAACATATGTATTTGTTAAAAGTTGTATAATGCTGTGCAAAATATGTTGTGCCACACATTGTTACATGTCTTTGCGGTTGTGCAATATCATTATGTATAAAAATGGGACATCATTAAATGTAAATTAACATTCTCTATTGTTTTTTAGAAGAAAACCAGTTCAAGTTGTAAGATTTTTTTCTGTATTTTGTTCATTTGTTTGTTTGTTTTTTGTAAAAAGGTAGCTTCAACAAAATAATAAAAGCTTATTTATTGCAATTACCACTAATGGACAATTTGGATCATCATTTTAACAAGTCAACCATTTTGGATATATCATTAACACGAATAAATCAAAGTATGGCTTTCTTAGTATTTATAATGTAAACTCACGAATACTCATAGATAGCCTATGGTAATTCACAGAAAACACCACTGTGATCTACTTTCAAATAAACTGCACCAAGTAAGTTCTTATCAAATTATAATCAATCGTTTTTTCTTAAGATACCTTAATACAAGCCCTTAATACAAAGTTACTCCTCATAAAGTATCAGATCATTTATGTGACTTGTATTCATAAGGTGACAACTGGAGATATTTAGAAAGAATATTTTAATAAAATTTGCCTTTGCATATAATCTTGTCATTGAGTATAAGCATTAATGGAGTCTCACGTTTGTGTTTGGGGTCACCTACCGGCTATCAGGGGAACTGCAGTTTTACTTTAAGAATAATCTGGTCGGCAATGCGTCTGCTTTTTAAATGTTTTAAATGAATTAAAATCATATTGCCTTAGGCTACTCGGTATACACACTAAAGCAGTAAGATAAGACATGTAAAATTAGTAAATATGAATTATAATAATTTTTATATCATGGCTCAGAACTGTAAATTAGTAATGTGTATAATCCGTATGATCACATTCACATATAAAAGAATGACTTAAAGGATTATAAAAAAAACAGGATTATAAGATAGATACAATAAATAAAAATGAATAAACACCACGATTCTTAATAAAGTTATAAATTAGCTATAAATAATAAAGGTAACAGTTATCCTAAAAATATATTTTATGCGAGCTGGTCAGTACAACTTAAAACGCTCTTAAAGCGCAGTTTCTTTGCTTTTCCCGACATTACTAAAATAACATTATTAAACACACACTTTTTAATAGTTTTTCTCTTTTTACACATTCTAAGCAATCGTTTCATCACATTTGTATCTAAACACAGTTCTTTCTTTATTTATTTTTTAATTTATCAATTCCAAAACACTGTTGTACCATGTACACATTTGTAACAACTACAAACACTAGCCTAATCAAAACTTGAAGGAAAAATAGATTTAAAAAATAAGGAAAGAAAGAAAGAAAGAAAGAAAGAAAGAAAGAAAGAAAGAAAGAAAGAAAGAAAGAAAAAGGCCAGAGAGGAATTAAGATCTGTGAATTAAGATGTTAAACATTGAAAGCAATCTTTGACTTTTCAGTAATTTTTTGTTTTTATGCCCATCAAAGACTCTCGCGCCATCTGCAGGATGTGATGAACAACAGTGGGCGGAGCTCGACGTAATGACGCAATGACGTTTGAAGGAGGGACTGATTATTTGAAAGTGGTGGGCCGGATCTTTCTTTAGAGGAATGGCGATTTGTGGATTTGTATGTCGGTGACACTTTAAGTCTTTAAATAAAGTAACGGTATCGAGCGGTATCGGATTTCAGATTATGTTTTGTCCCATCTCGTTTGAAATTATTTGCAACTTTTTTGTGTGATAAAGAATCGTTTGGTGATATCTACCCATCGTTCGTGGTAATAGCAGGTATGACCTCCAGTATGACCAAGGAAAATGAAAAGGCCATTCCTGTCCGGGTTGCTCTAAGATGCCGACCGCTGGTTCCCAAAGAGATTAATGAAGGATGCCAGTGCTGTCTTAATTTTGCCAGTGCTGTCTTAATTTTGTACCTGGTGAACCATAAGTATGTGTCTACTCTAGACATTACTCCAGTATGACCAAGGAAAATGAAAAGGCCATTCCTGTCCGGGTTGCTCTAAGATGCCGACCGCTGGTTCCAAAAGAGATCAACGAGGGATGCCAGTGTTGTCTTAATTTTGTGCCTGGTGAACCACAAGTATGTGTCTTTATTACTAGTATGTGTCTAGACCCATTCAGTTTCGTGAATGTGTATAAATACACGGGCAGTCGTTTACATAAATCTTTGTTTTGTTTAGGTGATTGTTGGCAATGACAAGGCGTTCACTTATGATTTCGTGTTTGACCCAACGACCGAGCAGGAGGAAGTATTCACCACTGCAGTGTCTCCATTGTTGTCTGGGCTTTTTAAAGGTTTGTAAAGGGTTGTTGATATGAGCATGAGCTGTGATTTACGACGGCGTTTTAGTGCCATCTAGAAAAAAATAAACAAATACAATTTCGAGAATAAAGTCAAAACGTTTTGAAAATAAATTCAAAATTATGAGAATAAAGTCGAAACATTTGGAGAATAAAGTCGAAACATTTGGAGAATAAAGTCGAAACATTTGGAGAATAAAGTCGAAACATTTGGAGAATAAAGTCGAAACATTTGGAGAATAAAGTCGAAACATTTGGAGAATAAAGTCGAAACATTTGGAGAATAAAGTCGAAACATTTGGAGAATAAAGTCATTTTAAATTTTTAAGTATTGCACCGAAACGTTGTAGCTTCTGTTAGACATGGACGTGGAGGATTTCATTAAATCCTATTTTAGGATGGGATTTTGTAATAAAGAGATCCTCCATCTCTTAGCACATCAACATGGAGTTATTATAAGCATCCGGACACTGCAGCGGTTATGCAGAAAATTGAATTTATTCAGAAGAAAGAACCAGACAGACATTCAAGAAATTGCCTCTTTCGTGCAATCTGAGATGGCAACCAGTGGTCGACTCCAAGGATATCGATGGTTACATCTGCGTGCTATTCGAAGAGGATACGTTGTTTCACAAGAGAATATGAGGATGATAATTAAAGCAATAGACCCTGAAGGAGTGGAACATCGGCGCGCTCGACGTCTCCGGCGTCGCCAGTACTTCAGCCGAGGTCCGAACGCGTTGTGGCATATGGATTCATATGATAAACTCAAGCCGTACGGCATTGCAATTAATGGTTGCATTGACGGCTTTAGTCGGTTTGTGTTATGGATGGAAGCGTACAATACTAACAGTGACCCCAAAGTAATAGCAGCCTACTATATTTCCACTGTAACAGGCATTGGGGGTTGTCCCGAGCGATTGCGTGCCGACCCTGGGACGGAAAATGGACATGTCAAAGAAACCACACAGACGGCTATGCAGGCGAGAAAAGTTTCATGTATGGATGCAGCACAGCAAATCAGCGCATAGAAGCATGGTGGGGTATCTTGCGTAAACAAAGTGGACAGCTTTGGATGGACATCTTTCAGACCCTCAGAGACGACGGGCATTTCTCTGGTGATTTCTTGGACAAAAATCTAATACAGTTCTGCTTTCTTAACCTTGTCCAGGTACAGTATGTAGTACTGTGTATAACCAATGTATTGTACTTAATATGCTGTAGCCTGTAGATTGGAAATCAAAGTCGATTACAGTTTTACTTTATGCCAATCATATCCAATTTGATGGATGTATCTATAGATAAACATCTGGGTTTAACCATTATTATTAGTAAACTATAAAGTGTTGTTTATGCTGGTACTGTGATATTTTTACAGTGACAGGGCATATCATACAGTAAGCATGATATTTTTAGTGTCAAAATAAAATTAAGTGACAAGACATTAAGCTGAATTATTAAGAAATAATTATCACATTGCATATCTGCAGTTTTCATGGTGATAGTTCTGTGGCTTAGTCTACATTCATTTTCTGTAATTAATTTCTTTATTTTCATACAGGATGAATTAGATGAAGTTGTGAGAACATGGAACACCCACCAAATAAGACCAAGACCAGGCCAGGGAATGCACGGACTACGGCCTGTTTTGATGTTTTCTATGCCAGAAATCTATGGTGCAGGGGAGGACAAACTCAAATCTGTTGACCCTGAAGAAGTGGTGGTTTGCAAAGAGGAGAGCACCCCAAAAGGGCCCTACCCCTGTGACAAGACTGTGTTTGAACTCTGCACACTTCTTATGGAAGAAAAAGGATTAACTGCTCCTACAGACCCATACCATGCAGCTGAAGTGTACATTCTGTTAAGAAATGACTGAGATACTAGAAAATATCTAGAAAGAAAAACTTTTAATGTTTTAAACTTGAGCTCTGATCTTAGGACTCAGACTGCATCAGAAAATGTGTTATGCTAATGTACTTGCATTGTAATATGTTTTAAACATAAAAGTACAGTATACCAGTAATCAACATTAATAAACATGAACTGGTAGTGAACCAGTAGAGGTAATACATGCAAAATGTTTAACAAAAATGCACATTTAAGATTTAACCTTTACCAACAAAAAATCAGACATCTATAAACAGTAAATATATGCAAACCTCACAGTGACTGCATGAAGCATTTTAGAAAGCTGCTGAGAACTCTGATGTATCTTTTTTTGAAGTGTTATTCTCTAAACAGAGAAAGTATTCTGTTTACTTTCTACCTTAACATTTTACAACATTCAATAGGAGTATATGAATACTAATTAATAAGTAAACAAACACAATGTTAACAGATGTGCAAGGCCCCAAACTGTGTATGTTTTCTGCATTGCAAAACTTAAATAAAAACCTGTTTTTCTTCAGAATTCAACATTGAATGAGCATATAAATTTGCATCAAACATAAGATAATTACAACATATCCAACGTATTTGCACAGTTACCACGTGCAAAGTCTTGAACACTGTGAAACAGTGCAGTGTTCTGCACTTTGATATTTTTTAAGTGTGAATCAACTTTCTTCTTTTTTTTACACTTATGGGCATTTATAAAGTTTGTAAGTGTGTATGTGAAACAAAAATATTCCAGCTACACAATAGTCCCTTTCACACATACAGTCTTTACTGGTAATTTACTGGTAAATTGCAGTTAACATGTCATGTGTGAACAGAACCTTTCCGGTAAATCAGTGCTCCCAATTTGGTTGTAAGATTAACGGTAAATTGCCGGTAAGCGCTGTGTGTGAACGAAAAATATAGCATTTCCGGCATTTTGATGACGTCAGACCACGCTGACAGATCGGGCGGGCCAATCAGAACGTTTTTTATACAGGTGACGCGGTTTCCCCCAGACTGTTTACGGACGTTTCCACATACATGTTGCTTAAAAGTCGAGCACACCTGAAGTTAACATCCACATTTCTTCACCAAAGTTGTTTAAAGGGGACATTCCATGAAAATCAGACTTTTTCCATGTTTAAGTGCTATAATCGGGTGCCCAGTGCTTCTACCAACCCAGAAAACATGAAAAATAGCAACCCTGTAACTTTGTTTTGGTAAGGCTCTCTCTGCAAGCATGTGAATAAATAGGTCATGCGGATTTCGCTCCCCCCATGACGTAGGTAAGGGCTCCAATTATAATGATACCGCCCCTTCAACTGCGCTATCCAACCATGAACGGCCTCACGAGTGCGATAGACAGAGAGAAAGAATGACTGACAGCACGACGCGTTTGTATTCCATCAAACACAAACAGGAGCCTACAATCTTATGACTTGTAGTTTTAATAATCTTTCTAAAGATTGAATCAACGTTCTAAAGGATTAACGTTACCTTAGTGCAAGAGAGAGAGAGCGAGTGAGCGAACGAACGAGAGAGAGAGAGCAACGCGATGGTTCGCTTTCAAGTAAGTTATGTTCTTTAATATGTTTCTCTGATTTTATATAAATGAACACGAGGATTAATGCACTGCACGAGACAGAGTGAGTGAACAACGCGTATTCACTATCATACACAATAAGTAAATATGTTGTTTAATGTTTCTCTGAAGTTTCAAATCAATGAGGAGTTACAAAATAGATGAGAGACTGACAGAAACGCGAATGTGTTCAATATGTGTGCACAATAAACTTAAACATGTAATTTGATCTGTTTCTCTAAAGTTTAAGCATTAAACGTGTTGTTTTATTACAGATCATTTAAATGTGCTCGTGTGGTTTGGTCAAAAAGCAAACTTCTGAGTGTTTGTGGACGTGTATTTTATTGTAACATGCTGAAACTCATTATGCCTGTTTAAAACAAGGGCAACATGAGACCTTAAGTCTTTATTTTTATTCCACAATGTTCCCCATCTACTGATAAACATGTATTTAGTATGCATAAAACAGATAATTGACTTTTTAAACTTGTTCATATTTATAATGCTTAACATCGCTCACAAACTTCTTTCGTGAGAGAATCTCCCTCGATGTTCTGTCAGCTCTACAGCGGGAGCGCTTGAGACTCCGCCCACCTGAGCAGCTCGTTTGGATTTAAAGGGATACACACAAAAACGGTGCATTTTTGCTCAGCCCCATAAATTGCCTATTTTAACATGCCACAATAAATTACCTATATGGTATTTTGAGCTAAAACTTCACATATGTACTCTGGGTACATCAAAGATTTATTTAATATCTTAAAAACGTCTTCTGGAATGTCCCCTTTAAAACAGCTTACCATCTAATTGCCGACGTCCTAGCACACCATCTGTGAAGCCTAATATGCAAACGCGCAGGTTCCGTTTGACGCCGCCTAACGCAATGTTGTTTGGTCACGAGCAACTTCGCGACCGTTTGCCACAGATGTGAAAACAACAAAATACGGACCGTGGATATTAAAGTCATAACCCGCCGTTTACAAATACGACACAAACGGAGCTCGCCGGCCGCGCGCCACAGGTAACTTCCGCTTTCTCTCCGAATTTACCGGTATTTTGATACTGATGTGTGAATGATGTCTTACTGGTAAAAAGACGGAACGTCACTGCATGTGTGAACAGCACATTTTTGTATTTACTGGTAAATTCATTCTGGTAAATTCATGGTAATTTACCAGAATTACTATGTGAAAGAGGCTAATGTCCATGACCCAGATGTTACTTTCCAAAACACAGTTAAATTCAGCACGAAACTGTGGGAAATTGTCATAGGAGTCTGAGAGTTCTAGGACCAATCCACAGGTACGTCCAATTGGCCGTCAAGTAAAATCTGTCTGGAAAGTGAACTGCACCTGAATAGCATCTGCAACCATCAAATCAGAACCAGTACAGAATCTCAAAAATCTCCTGAGCTTGTCTTCATCAATTTCCCTGATATACCTCTTTAGGTGGTTGGCAACTTCTGCTTGATTATTTGACATTCCTGGAGGGAACTTCAAAAACCCAATCACCTTTTTCGGTGTAGGCTCTAAATCTTTGTATAGTTGTTCAATATTTTCATGACTTAGAGAGATCTGGCCATTTGTGACCTCCTTCCAACAGTCAATTACGAACATTGGTTTCTGTATGAGCTCTTTATGAGCAATTTCATCAACTATTGCAGATAGAGATGAAGCAGTGGCCTTCCTCCTGCACTCATAAGTGTTCATGATGTCCAAAAGGTCATCCATGTCAACAGAGGAAAAGTCATTTAGCGCTTGTTTGAGAACATCTCGCTCCTGGCAGCTCACAAAATTAAGGAATGTTTCCTTTAGGTCTGTATATACAAGCCCAAACAGCATCTCCTCCAGAAATGGTGCAGCAAGTTTGATGGGCATGTATTTGCAGTCTTTAAACCCTTTAAGAAGGACTCGCCCCACAGCTTTCCATTTGTCAGTGCTGAAGTCATGCCTGAGGAAAGGCACTTTTACAGATGTTCCAACAGTGCAGTGTTCGTAGAAATCAGACCAAAAGCTACTGTACACATCACGAAGGACACCTGGACCACTACCTGCTTCCTCTGAGTTATTGGGAAGTATACGTTGCACTGATAAGGACTGGGTGACAATTTTGTTGTCCGAAAATGCCTCTATCATGTCATTGAAACGATTTGAGTAGTGTATGGTTAAAATCCTGTCAGGCAAAGCATTTGGAGCACTTTGTTCACAAGGCTCATGGGCCAATGTGTCATTAAGGGAATCTCTGTCACTGTGCTCTTGTGCACCAAATGTAATCTCAGGGTCACTGCTGACATTGAACATCAGGCTTGCAAGATGGTCTCCAGAGGAATTTACACTAATGTCTTCTGCAGAAATAAAGAACACATCCGGTAGGGTGTCCTGAGGTTCATTTAAGTCTAGTTGCTCATATCCATTCTGAGTAGACCCGCCATCACTTTTATTCAGATCCAAATCAGAGGCATCAGTAGCCTGGTCAGGTTCATCACTAGACTCTTCTGTCAGGTTCATTTTTGGACAAGTTGCTATATAGAATCGTAGCATGGGGAGTTTGACAGTATTGTAAATCATTCCAACTGACAGGTTCTTGGGAAGAGGATTTTGCTTAAAGTCCCAAACTTCAAATTCAAAATCAGATTCAGGACCTAGATGAATTTATCTCTAACAACTTAAGTCACATATAGTAACCACATGAACCAAATGCATATTGTTGTTTTTGACCACATAAAAGCTAAATTGCACTGATCAGCAGATCGTCTGGACGCAGCTTGGTCCGCGGCTGTGATCCTTTTCGGTTATAGATAGGAACGTTTGCACAGACTGTAAAAAATAGGGTTTGCACATGTCGCGCATCTCTCTCTCTCTCACGCGCGCGCACACACACACACACACACACACACACACACACAGGTTGAAAACGTAAACCTTCCTACACTCGTACAGTTCAGCTAACTTGACAGATGTTTTATAGTTCAATGTTATCTCCTGGCTACTTGTTACTACAGATATCATACACAACGCGACTGTAAGTGCGCGTGTATGCTGTTTATAACGACAACGCCATCGTTTGCAGAGGGAATCCATCACGATACATTTACCCAAATGCGTAAACATTAATCAAAAGAGTTTAAAAGTAGAAAATCTACCTTTTAATAGATGACAAAAGTGTGTGGATGGTGGTTCCCCTTCTCAAGTTCGGCGCATGCTCTCGTCACTCAATGCTCAAATTAAGTAATTATGGTTCAACTTTTTTCTCATAATTCTGACTTTATTCTCGAAATATTTCGACATTTTTTCTCACAATTTTGACTTTATTCTCGAAATGTTTCGACTTTATTCTCGTAATTTCGACTTTATTCTCGAAATGTTTCGACTTTATTCTCGTAATTTCGACTTTATTCTCGAAATGTTTCGACTTTATTCTCGTAATTTTGACTTTATTATCGAAATATTTTGACTTTATTCTCGAAATTGTATATATATATTTTTTTTCTAGTTGGCACTAAAACGCCGTCGTAGTGATTCACTTCGCAGAGTATAACGAAATAATAAATTTGTAGGGCCTGGGTACAATATACAACCTTAAAGGAGACATATCATGAAAATCTGACTTTTTTCATGTTTAAGTGCTATAATTGGGTCCTCAGTGCTTTTATCAATCTAGTAAATGCTAAAAAGAGCAACTCCGTAACTTAGTTTTGGTTAACCATTCTCTGCAAGCATATGAAAAAAATACTTCATTAAAATTTGGCTCCCCTTGTGACGTCAGAAGGGGATAATACTGCCCCTTAATCTGCACTATCCAACCACAGCACCGCCATTTAGTGCAGATATCAGCTTATTTGCGTTTTAAAAGGCACGCCAGGGCTCCAAACTAACCTTTTTCACTAGGACCCTGCTGAAAAAAACAGCTAAAACCAGCTTAAGCTGGTCAAGTTGGTTTTAGCTGGTCTCCCAGCCTGGTCATAGCTGGTGTATCATGCTGGTTTAAGAGGAGTTTTGGGGACTTTTTTTAGCTGGTCGGGTGGCTGGTCTTAGCTGGTCAGGCTGGTTTTAGCTGGTCAGGCTGGTTTAAGATGGCCAGGCTGGTTTAAGATGGCCAGGCTGGTTTAAGCTGGTCAGGCTGGTTTTAGCTGGCCTGGATTGCTGGTCTGCAAAGTGAATCAAAGTTGACTTCACAACTTTGTTTCAATGTTGATTTCACAATCTCAGGGTAAATCAACTCAGAGTTCAAGTTTAACTTCCTTATTAAAACGGGCCCCAGAGTGGATGTTGACACAAGTTTTAGAGAGGCTTCATATTGGGGCGGTTTCCCGGACGGGGATTAGACTAGTCCTAGACTAAAATAAATGTAATAGCTGTCCAAACTCAAAACAACTTGCACTGACCTACCCTAAAATACACCCGTGTCCTTTGTTTTGCCTCAAAATGCACATAAGTAATGTTTTTAGTAAGGTATGTTTGTTAAAAGTAGTTATATTTCCCAATTAAAATCAGGTCTAGTCCTGGCTTAAGATAATCCCTGTCCGGTAAACCGCCCCATTGACATATAAAACAAATCTGTGTAAAGCAAGCATCAATTTAACCTCATTAATGTTCTAAGGAAAATTTTAATTGAACCTTCTCTCACACAGTCAGTTTACGATTGTAAAAGTTAATAGTGTTTTTAAAAGAATAAAAAGAATGTTAAATTTACAAAGAAGGCAATACTAAGAATTCCCATTTTAGATTATTATTACATTAAGCTAACTGCACTGATGAAGGTCACTGATTTGTAGATAATTCATTATGTTCAGTTTCATCTCATTTTACTGCAAAATCTTTTAATTGAATCTAATGATAATTTTCCTGTAGGTGCAATCCTGCAGGCATTAAAAGAACATGGCATCAGATGAAAAAGAAATATAAAAACATAATTCAAACAGGTAAGGCTTGACCATATCATTGGTGTAGGCTTTCTTACTTTACAAACATTTGACATATTAAATGTCTAAATAGCATTCAGTGTCTAGTGCTGCAGCATGCTTAACATGGGTCTAATTAATGTTTGTTCATAATTGACCTCCTTTTAGCCAACAAAAAGAAGGCAGAAACCTTAACTTAAGTTCCAGTTAAGTTCAGTTAAGTTCCAGTTCAGTTAAGTTCCAGTTCAGTTAAGTTCCAGTTCAGTTAAGTAAAGTTCCAGTTCAGTTAAGCAAAGTTCCAGTTCAGTTAAGCAAAGTTCCAGTTCAGTTAAGCAAAGTTCCAGTTCAGTTAAGCAAAGTTCCAGTTCAGTTAAGCAAAGTTCCAGTTCAGTTAAGCAAAGTTCCAGTTCAGTTAAGCAAAGTTCCAGTTCAGTAAAGTTCCAGTTAAGTTCTAGTTAAGTTCCAGTTAAGTTAAAGGAGCATTTCACCCGTAGAAACATTAATCTTTATTGAAAGTGTGTCATATTTGTAGTTGAAATGTAACATACATTTCGAATTTGGTGCCTATTTGACTGAGAAACTGGGCTTTTGTAGTCTCACCCCCTCAACAAAGATATTGGACTTCCTTCTTTCAATGATGCAATATGATGACTTTTACATCATTAAAAGAAGGAAGTGCAACATCTGAAATCTGTATTTCTCCCGTCTCAGGGGAAACTGAGGGAATGATGCATGACCATTCAAAAACATGACTGGGGATCTAACTATACAAAGCTTAATGCAAATGGGTGAAGTGTCCCTTTAAGTTCTAGTTAAGTTAAGGAAATGGCCTTGAGCCTAAATTCTGGAAGGCCAATGGCTGGGGGCATTCCTGGAGGGAGCTCATCAGAGCCAGTAACTCCCCAGGAGACCAGTGCCTTCATACAATGTAAGAGGCCTATGTGTGTGTGTGTGTGTGTGTGTGTGTGTCTTTATATATATATATATATTTCCTGTTTTTTAACTTTGTGTGGTTTTTCATTGGTCTCAAAAGATTCTGATGGGAAAATCTGCCTTTTGGCCCTTCCAGTTTAAGCAGAACCCCAGGCAGTTGTAAGTAGCCTAATCAATACCAGAAATTATGATAAGTTGTATTATAAAGTGTGCTAAACCAAATACTCATCTTCTCAGGATGGTGGGGATGATGAAACCCTTTCTGCAGGCACAGAGAGGCCTATAGAGGTAATGTTAATATGTGTGTACACCAAGCAGTTTACACAATCACATGTCATTACATTTTTGTGTAGAGTAAGCTATAGAATCTTAATATATATCAAAGTATAAACTCATATTCTTTTCTTCCCCATCCCTACCCCCCAAGAGTGAGGAGGAGGAGGAGGAATGCCCATCAAATTCTTCTGCACACATGAACACAGTTCAGTGATGTACGTTAAATTCCAGACTATAATTGTGTTGAATTTAGGTCGAACATTATGTAATTGTAATGCATTTTCAGTTGCCAGCAAAGGAGTTGTATAGGATTCATCTTCTAAAACAAATTGAGAAGACTAACAAAGAAATTATGTACTTGGATCGCCAGATCCTAAAATCAGATCTGGAAATCGAAATTCTAAAACACAAGCTAGAGGTGAGTGTATGGTTGGGGGTAAATTGTAGGAAGTGTTGGAAGAACACTGTAATCTAATGGTTGCTTTTGAATTTGTAGGAAATAAAGAAGACCAAATAAATTGTGATTTGTGTTTATTCTTTTTTTTGGGGATGTTAGTGGTTAATTTAAGAGAAAGAATTGCAGCATATTAGGTCTCGAAGTACCCTTCCATCCTGGAAATCTGTAGGGTGAATGGGGTCTTCCTCCAGGTCTTGTATGTGTAGGGCAGGGTGTTGTTCCCCTCTAATTATAGCAATATTGTGGAGAACTACACATGCCATAATTATGTCGCAGGCCCTTTCAGGGGTGACCCTAAGGTGACGTAGGCTCTGGAAACGTGCTTTCAACAGGCCTATGGTCATCTCCACCCGGGCTCTCGTCCTGCAGTGTGCCACATTAAAGCGCTGCTGTGTGCCTTGGTCAGGTTCTGGGTAAGGGGTTATAAGTGTTGGCTGGCATGGGTAACCCCTATCCCCCAGGAGAAAGCCATCAATCTCTCCTGTTAAAAAGTTCACATTGCTTTAGTATTGAATAGAAGTGCATTGCATACATTGAAATATGTCTATAGGGCATACATTTATTACTTACCACGTTCCAGTCTGTTGCTCAGGTTTGACTCACAGGTTTGATTCGTGAGTCATGAATGGAGCCGGGCCACTTTGCCTCAACGTTGGTAATGATGCATGTAGCATCACACATGATCTTTACAGTGCAAAGAATGAGACATGAGTTTACAGTATTGCTATGTAGTGTTTAACCATCAGAGGCGGTCACTACTTAAGTAGTTTTACTTTCTACATAAAAGTACATTTTCAAGTATTTGTATTTTATCAGTGTTTTTCTTTGGAAAACATACATTCCAAAGCATATTATTATAATTGTTACTCAACTTTAAGTTTTTGGCTCATATTTAAGTACATTAAACATCTATTTTTTTTTTTACTTTAAAAAGTACTTTTGTACTTTTACTCAAAGTGAAAGTACACAATTTTTATGTGATAAGGTATTAAATCAATTTTAAAATGCAGTATAAAAGGAATACACAGTATGATTCTATGCTTTAGAATGTAGTGAACATTTTTTAGTAAAGTAAATTTTTTTCCCCAAGACAAACACTCTGATAAAGCACAGATGCTTGGAACATTTACTCAAAGTACTCCAATAGTGTCCGCCTCTGTGAACCATAAACTCAGTGTAATTTAATGTGTACCTGCACATTAATACTGTGGATTAACTTTCTGTTCACATAGTCTGCCTCATTTTCAGTTGGTGCAATGATGGGTGTATGTGTACCATTAATGCACCCAACCACATTTACGATTAATTTCACACGTCTATTATTAATGGGCCGCGGTAAATCTCACTGCCACCACTCACTCATACTCCCACAATGCACTGCAACAGCTGACACAGACTCAAGGGCAGGAATGTAGTAATTTGAGCGCAAAATAAACTGTGTGTGTGTGTGTGTGTGTGTGTGTGTGTGTGTGTGTGTGTGTGTGTGTGTGTGTGTGTGTGTGTGTGTGTGTGTGTGTATACAGGGAGTGCAGAATTATTAGGCAAGTTGTATTTTTGAGGATTACTTTTGTTATTGTACAACTACAGTGCTCTTGGTCAATTCAAAATGTTAACAAACCCTCAAACCTGAACATTTAAGTAGTAAAAGTGAAATTTTGGCTTTATTAAGAGAATATTTCTATGTACATCATTATTAGGCAACTATTAGTGTGCAGAATTATTAGGCAACTAAATGAAAAACAAAGATTTTACCATCTCACGTGTTTTTTTTTCACCTGTTAAAGTGAGAATAATAAACAAACTCTACATTTACAAAAAAAATTATAAAACAATAAAAAATAAAAAAGATATAGACTCAGTGACCAGTATAGCCACCCTTCTTTTCGATAACAGTCACAAGCCTTCCGTTCACGGATTCAGTCGGTTTCTTTATCTGGTCTGGGCCAGCATTTTGTGTAGACGCGGCCACGGCCTCCCGGGCACTGTTCGGAGAGGTGTGCGGTTTACCTTCGCTGTGGATGTCCTGCTTAAGAAGGGATCAAAAGGTCTCAATAGGGTTTAAGTCAGGTGAAGAAGGGGCCATGTCATTGGTTTTTCCACCTTTAGGGCATTTGCTGGCCAGCCACTCAGTTGAGTGCTTTGATGCATGTGCTGAAGCGTTGTCTTGCATAAAAAAGTCTTCTTGAAAGATGCAGTTTTTTTCCTGTACCACTGCTTGAAGAAAGTGTCTTCTAAAAATTGGCAGTAGGTCTGAGAGTTGTTTTTTATTTCCATTTTCAACCTAAAAAAAGGTCCAACAAGCTCATGTTTAATAATACCTGTCTGTGCCTGCCTGCCTGTAATGTAGAAGACACTTTCTTCAAGCAGTGGTACAGGAAAAAGTTTGCATCTTTCAAGAAGACTGATTATTTTGTAAGACAACGCTTCAGCACATACATCACAAGTACTCCACTGCATGGCTGGCCTGTAAAGGCCTTAGAGATGAAAAACTAATGACATGGCCCCCTTATTCACCTGACTTAAACCCTATTAAGACCTTTTGATCCCTTCTTAAACAGGACATTTTCAGTGAAGGTAAACCGTACACCTCTCTGAACAGTGTCTGGGAGGCTGTGGTTGCGTCTGCACAAAATGTTGGTTCAGATCAGATCAAGAAACGGACTGAATCCGTGAATGGAAGGCTTGTGACTGTTATCGAAAAGAAGGGTGGCTATACTGGTCACTGAGTCTATATCTTTTTTATTTTTTATTGTTTTATTAATTTTTTTTGTAAATATAGAGTCTGTTTATTATTCTCACTTTAACAAGTGAAAAAAAAACACGTGAGATGGTAAAATCTTTGTTTTTCATTTAGTTGCCTAATAATTCTGCACACTAATAGTTGCCTAATAATGATGTACATAGAAATATTCTCTTAATAAAGCCAAAATTTCACTTTTACTACTTAAATGTTCAGGTTTGAGGGTTTGTTAACATTTTGAATTGACCAAGAGCACTGTAGTTGTACAATAACAAAAGTAATCCTCAAAAATACAACTTGCCTAATAATTCTGCACTCCCTGTATATATATATACACACACACACACATATATATATATATTAGTTTATTTTGTGCTCAAATTACTACATATATATATATATGTGGCAGGAGGGGTCCTTAGCGGGGTGCACCAAATGCACACAAACTCAATTAAACGACTGTTGTAACAGTCAATATGAAATTTATTTCCGACTACGCCACTTTGGGATTTTAACCAAAGAACAAACAGTGCCCCCTAGAGGCACGCACAGGTTCGAATCGCCAGGAGTCAGAGACAGAAGTAAATAGTACAAAAATATTTTTATTGAGTTGTACAAATATTAAAAATATGGCCACTCATTACACATAACACACTTCTTTTGTGGGCAAGGAGCTGGGGCTTACCAACTGGGGCAGTCTCATATGCCAAAATTAAATCACTACAATCAGGTGAACATAGCACACACACACAGACTGGTGTCAGTGAGAAGCACAACACACGGTGAGGGACACACCACCACCACAATAGAGCCACTCGTCTGCACCCAGCGCCCAGATCCTGCCAAAACAAAGAGAGGTATTAAAATAAACAATAATGGCACTGAATGCAAGCGCTGTGTCTGGAATGAGCGCGGCAAGCAGAGAAAGTTTAAAGAAAAATAGTAAAGAAATAAAATAATAAACTTAGTGCAGCGCAAAAGACTGAATTGCACAAAATAAAGATTCTTACTAGACTAAATTAAGTCACAAAACATTACACAGCTTCAAATATATGTATGTGTATGGAATAATGCAATGATCAGTCTCTGAGTCTGCACAAATCAAATAAACAAAACCCAAAACTCTTATAGACAAAAATGTCCTTGACTTCACAACCAAATAATATGAATAATAATGAAAGTAAGAAAAAAAGAAGTTGAATAAACAATTGAATTCAGATCAAATGAGTTAGAACACCAAAACAAATAAAGTTAAATGATTAATGTATCAACCAAAGAAAAGAAAGAGTTAAACATGACAGGGAAACCCTGCTGAAAACAAAATTAGACAAAGAACTTTCAAGCACTCAATACAGAGCCGCTTAAGCCTTGTTTAAGGAGAACGCGCAGTCGCGTTTCAGCACACACAGGAAACAAAACAGTAGAAAACAAAATAAAAGAGCCAAAACAGAAACAAAACAGCAGCGCCAGCTGAGGCACAGAGCATCAAATATGCAGCATGAAGCATGCAGCGCGGCGTATGGAGTATGCAGCCCAAAGCAGGAAGTTTGCAGCATGAAATATACAGCCTGCAACGCAGCACTTAGTAGTACGCAGCCATTGCCTTCACCTCGCGCCTACAAACATAAAGCAAGATGATGTTACGCTGCTCGTTCTTCTCCCTTAGCTTAATACTCAAGCAGCCAGTGATACTCACAATTGAAAACACTGAGAGACGCTGGAGGTTAATCAGTTAGTGATCCCACCCCAAAAGAGCGCAGCACCAGCTAAGCAGAGACTAAATTACAATTTAAATATAAAGCAGGCACGTCAGAGCACTAGCGATTTAAATCAAAACATTTTATACACACACGTCATTATACACACGGTACGCTCTCCTTACCGTCTCAATTGTCCACATTTGGTTCCTCACGCAGCAAAATAGACTTTTATAACAGTGGTTAGCAGCCTCGGCGGTCTCACGGATGTAAACAGTCCACTCAAGCAAACAAGCGGCGGCGCGTTGATGACGTAACGGCCCCCCTCAATGACGCACACCTACGACTGACAGGCTGCACTTTTATACCTTCAGAGTCACTATTCATTGGCTAAACCCTCACATTACAAAAGTAGGAGGGGCACAAACCCATTCTGCCACATATATATATATATATACACACACACATATATATATATACACACATATATATATATACACACACACACACACACACATATGTTTAAAGAACTTTGTTGTTATTTATTCTTAGCGGAGTTTACCGGAAGTTACGTGCGGACCACGACAGCCACTTGTTTATGTTGTTACTGCTGTCTATACCTCAATGTCACAAACACCTGTTGGCAATGAAAAAGGATCATTCAGTTTTTTAAGACTTTCAGTTTATGGGGACACTTCCTGTGGATTTCTGTCATCATAATCAATTTCTTATTTCTCAGTATGTTTATATGTGTTTTAAGATTTATAAATTAGGCCCCTAATGATCATACAAACCCCTATTCCAGTGAAGGTCCTATATTCAATGTATATACAACAAAGACAAGATAATTAATGTTCAAAATGAAAAACTTTATTGTTTGTTTAGAAAGATTCACTCATTTTGAATGCCATGGACGCTAACACACCCCCATGGCTTTTGAACTTAGTGCTGATAACAATCTGGGAGGTCCTTTTCCTCTTTATCCCGAGGAACACAATGTCCATGATTTCCAAAACCTATTTTAAATGTGGACACAGCACTCGTAGCGCTTATAGTAGCGGCAAACTATATTAACTGATATTTGTTTTCCAAGGTGTTCCTGAGTCCACATTAATATCCTTTACAATTCCCACCATCACATAGAGTCCCCAAAAGGCTCAGTCATTCACAACCAAGGATGACTTGCATGTGAATGAATTCTGGGGATGCCCCTTTTATTCAATCACGTTTCCAGTGAACCTGTTCACCTGTGGAATGTCCATTCCCAGTCCTGATGTTGCAGGCCTCAAATTCAAAATGAGTTAATATAAGCTAGAAAAAAAACAATAATGTTTTTCACTTTGAGTATTAAATGTCTTATCTTTGTAGAGTAACAATTTAATATAGGTTGATTTGCAAATCTTTGTATTATGTTTTTATTTTTGTTTTACAGTTGACACAGCTTCATTGGAATTGAGGTTTGTAAAACCCATTGAATCAGATTGACAGAATTTTCATACTTAGTAATTCAGTCTGTGAGACCCTGTGCCCCATAAATCGATTCATTATTAGTCTGGAACAGTGGTTCTCAACTCCAGTCCTCGGGACCCACTGCTCTGCACATTTTGGATGTCTCCCTTATTTAACACACCTGATTCAGATCATCAGCTCGTTAGGATAGATTCCATGAACTGAACTGAGTGCGTCAGATATGAGAGACATCCAAAATGTGCAGAGCAGTGGGTCTCGAGAACTTGAGTTGAGAACCACTGGTCTGGAAGACACATCTCCCATCAATATTGAGATTATAGGATAAAGGCAATATGTGTACTACATTCATTGTTTTTCCCCTCATCTTCCAGGCTTTTTCTTTAATTGGTCAACTGTTTGTACATCTTGTAGTCTATAACCATTGGTAGAGCGAAGAAGTGACCATACAGCATATGGTTAAACAATTTCTGTGTATTTCAATGAGTGCCCTGCAAAAGATTACAATCTATATATGTCCAATGTAATGTGACCTTATATTTTTTCGTTATTGTAATAAAGGTATTTAGACCAGTATTTATTGTAATAACAGCTCTTCACAGATACATTTCCTTAATCTCAACAGATATGTCTGCAACCAAAAAAAGAAGCAGAAGAATTCTGCAGCCTCAGACATGCCAAGAAGGAAGAAACTGAGGGGGAGGAAATCACCTAAAGCAGGGTTCCTCAAATCTTACCCTGGAGGTCCACAGCACTGCAGAGTTTAGCTCCAACCCTAATCATCTGTGATTTTCTAGTGATCATGAAGACCTTGATTAGCTTGCGCAGGTGTGTTTGATCAAGGTTGGAACTAAACTCTGCAGGGCTCTGGACCTCCAGGGTAAGATTTGGAGAAGGGGGACCTAAAGGTTATTAAGCTTTCTTATATTTATATTTCACCATTTCAAATCAGACTTCAAATACAGTGATTCTTTTGCCATAAGTCATAAATATATCATGTGTTGCCTGTCAAAATCATTTTTATTACATTGGTGAAGATGTCATATATTTTTTTTGCTCTTACAGAATGTAACCATGGGATCCTAGAAGGGGAATCTTACTACCCAGTGAAGAGGGTGATCCGCTGCAAAATGCAGAAGGTTAGCTGTACAATAATTAAAAGTCTTAGATGCATTCAGTGGAATCCTTTAACTCCCCAACTTTGATGTTTTTTTCAGGGGATCCAAATGAAGTTGGTGGAATGGGAGCCTGTTCACTCTGGTATGTACAAGTTATCATAGTTTTGATTGGAATAGCCTAATTCATAGTACTTCAAAACTTAAAGAAATAGCCTTGGCTTGTTTTTGTGGGCATCTGTGGCTCAGTGTGTCAAGTGTTCTTGGACAAGACACTGAACCCACACTTTCCCCCCAGTGTGTCATTGGGCGGTGAATACGTGGAAATCCAATCTCCAAAGCCTGACTGCAAAAATTATGAATGTGTATGTAAAAGGGTCGTAATGATGAACATTATAAAAGTGTTTTGTGTTATCCCAGAAACTATAAGGGCCCTATTTTAACGATCTAAGCGCATTGTCTAAAGCGCACAGCGCAACGTCTAAATGGGCATGTCCGAATCCACTTTTGCTAATTTAACGACGGGAAAAATGGTTTGTGGGCCGAGCGCATGGTCGAAAAGGGTTGGTCCTATTGTAATGGGAGTATTTTGGGCGTAACGTGCAGTAAACCAATGAGAGTCACAGCTCTCATCCCCTTTAAAAGCAAGTTGCCCTGGCGCTATGTCTAATCCCTATTTAGATGACGAACTTTGTAAACTGAAAAACTAAGCGGAGGAAGAAGATCCCCAGTTTAAGATTAATGGTAAATAATTGTGTTGTTTTTCACTTGTATTGAAATTGTTATTTTTTTATTAAAACCTTTAAAACCCATTTTCTTTTAGTCATGGAAGTAAAAAAGCAGGCTTGTAATTGCTTTAAATGTCAAAAAATTATTTACAAGTATGTAAGAAAAGGTTTGTACTCTAAAAATACTTTATTTGTAACAAACAGGAGATAAAGAATTATTAAGATTAAAATTATTACTTAAAAATGTTTCTCATCTCACCATATCCGCAGGTACAGAGTCATCATATACAATAAATCCGTGAGGTACCATTAAAAAAACATTTAAAAACAGATGCATTTGTTTAAAGCAAAGCATTTATTTACTTACCAGGCTACAGGTGAAGCAGCTCTTTGCGCCTTCTAACGTCTCATAATTAGTCCTCATTTATGTCCAAGAGACTCAATAATAATCTTTTACATTCAATCCTTTAATCTTTCATATTTAAAAGCATGTTTGTGCTGCTGCGCATTCATGTACTTTGTGATAAGCAAACCCGCGTTGACCTCCCGTTTATAGGCGCATATTACTAATGCGCTCTTTAAATAACATAAAACACATTGCGCCTCTATTTTAGTTGCCTCAAAATAGCAACGCGCCAACAATGCGCATGAACACACCTCGTTTTCAGACCAGAACGCCCATGGGCGCAAAAGGGGGCGCAAATGCATTTGCTATTTAAACAACGTGGCGCTAAACATGAAAATTAGGGTGGAAACTAGCGAAAGACACTTGCGTCGTGCATTGCACTGCATTGCGCCGGGTGTAAGAGAGTTTGCAAAAGCTTGAAAGATCATCTCTCTCATTCACACACACACACACACACATGCATAGATGGATGAAAAAAGTGTCCCTGGTTAAACACCCAATGCGGCCCACAACACCCTGCTCACAACACACCCTAGCACACTGGCCCCAAATAAATGCTACTTACGCTTTTAAGAAATCAAATTTATTAAACAAGTATTTGAACTCCCTGCCAATGACATCTTAGAAACCAAAACATAAAACAAGGTTAAACCTAAGGCTTTGATTCATTTGTGTTTTATTTTTTATAAAATCATTATCAAGAACAAAAAAGATACCAGAAAAAACATGTAACCAAAGGTGTGCAAACAGACTTTACTAACATGAGAGGCTGAGGATACAAGTCTATTTATGTATACATTGCTTTTGTATATCCTGTCCAACATACAATTATTTTTGTCAAAACATAAATAAACTTAAAATAAACAATTTCTTTCTCAAAGAAAACATAACAAATTTAACTAAAAGACTGTAGTAGTTTTAATAAGATTTACAAAATAAAACATATATAGCAGTTCTACCCCTCGTGAATTCTTCCATTCTAATTTAATCCTCAATCACACATTCATACATTATTTGATATGCTATAAACATCAGTTTTTCTTTTTGCTTGACTGACAGTTACTGCAGCAATAATGTTTAGCAAAACAATATCTTCTGTAATGCACCTTTGAAACTAAATGCATTCACATGTAAAGCCCTATAAAATGCTCTAATTTGTTGAATAGAAACTCACGGCTTCTTTCATTTTATTGTTTGGAATTCTGCTCAGATCTGTAATGTGATTGGCTGGAATTCGCGTTCGTCTTAAGAAAAACCCATTTCTTTCATTTGATTGGTTAATATTCTTGCTGGGCATGTAATTCGATTTGGCTGAGTGTCTTTTACGTCTACAGAAACTACCGCCGCCTTTCATTTTGATGTCTGTCAGTTCTTCCGACGCCCCATGAAGTCAAACAAGCCTAATGTATTGATCAGCAAATCAACCTCAGACGCCCTGCATGTATTGGGCGGGGTTTGATCCGTCAGACGGAGCGAAATCGCAATGCTAGGCGATCGCAGCGTCCATAGCAACCATAGCAAATTTTGCCTTTTTATTGTATTAAAATTGTATGGTCATAATATTTTTCTCTTTTTAGGTGTGACATCATGCGATCTGTCGAGGGACAACAGATGTAAAATAGCCTTTTGGCTAATTCTGGCACATTGTACATTACTTAAATGTATTATTGATGTGCATTGTCCCTGTTAAATAAACCTGAAATGAAATGAAACCAAAACGTATCAGTTTCATATTATTCCTGCGAGATCTGAAAGATCTTCGCAACAACAAGCAAGCGAGTGATTATGCACATTCAATGAGTGAATATTATGAAAATAAAGTATATATTTCTCGCTAGAAATGTAATCAAAACTTACTTTTATGCAAAAACTAACTCAAAATATAGATTTTTTTCACTTAAAATGAGAGAAATGTCCGCCATGTTTTTTGTTCTCACCCCGGTATCTTGAAAGTCACGTGACTTGGACAAAAAAAATGTAACAGTCATACAATTCAAGGACCATTAAAAGAAAAGGCGATAAAAACATAACAGTCATACAATTCAAGGGCCATTATTGTAACCCCTCTACGTTTTGCAAATTGGACCAACGTAGTCAGGGTATGTTTTTACATGAGACTGGGTTGTTTTATGCCCATCAAAGACTCTCGCGCCATCTGCAGGATGTGATGAACAACAGTGGGCGGAGCTCGACGTAATGAGGCAATGACGTTTGAAGGAAGGACTGATTATTTGAAAGTGGTGGGCCGGATCTTTCTTTAGAGGAATGGCGATTTGTGGATTTGTATGTCGGTGACACTTTAAGTCTTTAAATAAAGTAACGGTATCGAGCGGTATCGGATTTCAGATTATGTTTTGTCCCATCTCGTTTGAAATTATTTGCAACTTTTTTGTGTGATAAAGAATCGTTTGGTGATATCTACCCATCGTTCGTGGTAATAGCAGGTATGACCTCCAGTATGACCAAGGAAAATGAAAAGGCCATTCCTGTCCGGGTTGCTCTAAGATGCCGACCGCTGGTTCCCAAAGAGATTAATGAAGGATGCCAGTGCTGTCTTAATTTTGCCAGTGCTGTCTTAATTTTGTACCTGGTGAACCATAAGTATGTGTCTACTCTAGACATTACTCCAGTATGACCAAGGAAAATGAAAAGGCCATTCCTGTCCGGGTTGCTCTAAGATGCCGACCGCTGGTTCCCAAAGAGATTAATGAAGGATGCCAGTGCTGTCTTAATTTTGTACCTGGTGAACCATAAGTATGTGTCTACTCTAGACCCATTCAGTTTTGTGAATGTGTATAAATACACAGGCAGTCGTTTACATAAATGTTTGTTTTGTTTAGGTGATTGTTGGCAATGACAAGGCGTTCACTTCATTTCGTGTTTGACCCAACGACCGAGCAGGAGGAAGTATTCACCACTGCAGTGTCTCCATTGTTGTCTGGGCTTTTTAAAGGTTTGTAAAGGGTTCTTGATATGAGCATGAGCTGTGATTCACTTCGCAGAGTATAACGAAATAATAGATTTGTAGGGCCTGGGTACAATATACAACCTTAAAGGGGACATACATATCAGGAAATTTTGACTTTTTTTCATGTTTAAGTGCTATAATTGGGTCCTCAGTGCTTTTATCAATCTAGTAAATGCTAAAAAGAGCAACTCCGTAACTTAGTTTTGGTTAACCATTCTCTGCAAGCATATGAAAAAAATACTTCATTAAAATTTGGCTCCCCTTGTGACGTCAGAAGGGGATGATACTGCCCCTTAATCTGCACTATCCAACCACTGCACCGCCATTTAGTGCAGATATCAGCTTATTTGCATTTTAAAAGGCACACCAGGGCTCCAAACTAACTTTTTTCACTAGGACCCTGCTGAAAAAACCCCCGGCTAAAACCAGCTTAAGCTGGTCAAGCTGGTTTTAGCTGGTCTCCCAGCCTGGTCATAGCTGGTGTATCATGCTGGTTTAAGAGGGGTTTTGGCGACTTTTTTTAGCTGGTCAGGCTGTTTTTAGCTGGTCAGGATGGCTGGTCTTAGCTGGTCAGACTAGTTTTAGCTGGTTTAAGCTGGCCAGGCTGGTTTAAGCTGGTCTTAGCTGGTCGGGTGGCTGGTCTTAGCTGGTTTTAGCTGGTCAGGCTGGTTTAAGATGGCCAGGCTGGTTTAAGATGGCCAGGCTGGTTTAAGCTGGTCAGGCTGGTCTTAGCTGGCCAGGCTGGTTTTAGCTGGTCTGGATTGCTGGTCTGCAAAGTGAATCAAAGTTGACTTCACAACTTTGTTTCAATGTTGATTTCACAACATTTCAATGTTGTTTCAACGTCACACTTTCAACATAGTTGAATCAAGGTTGATATCGCGACATAGTTTTAACACAGCCATCATTTAAAAAAAATATGATTAAAACCATAATACATAAAGATAGAAAAAAATGCTGTTATGTACACCACCACAAAGACCAATTTTATATGTCAATATGAAGCCTCTCTAAAACTTGTCAACATCCACTCTGAACTATTAATTAACGTCTCGGTTACGTATGTAACCCTCGTTCCCTGAAGGAGGGAACGGAGACGTCACGTCGTGACCGACGAATTGGGAACTCGCTTAGAGAGACCAATCTGCTTCGAATACTACTAAAACGCCAATGAACTTGGCATTGAGATATTTGCATAATGCTGGCGCCGCCCCGCCAGGTGCGTATATAAGCCCCAGGTGCAAATATAGAAATCAGCTTCTTTTTCGCTGAGAAAGCCGGAAAGTGTGACCGGCCGATAAACAGCAGGGAGCAGCCCTGTGGCGACGGGACGTGACGTCTCCGTTCCCTCCTTCAGGGAACGAGGGTTACATACGTAACCGAGACTTTCCCTTTCAGTCGGTCACTACGACGTCACGTCGTGACCGACGAATTGGGAATCCCTACCAAAACGCCACTGAGGGCTGACCTCTTCCAGTGTCTGCGTAAAGCCCTCCGGTTCCACTTAAGGATAAGGAGAATTAGGTTTTAAGGCAGAAGGCCGGGCACTAGATGTTCCTTTAACCCACAGTAGTGCCAGCGACTGGGAAGCGCCCTATCTGAGCGGTATAGGGACGCTGCGGAAGCCACCGCCCCGTTAAGGGCTATTGGTGGGCGAAAGTCAACCATAGTTGAGGTATAAATGACAGCCGTGGCTGTGTAAGCAAAGCAGTGCTCTGCTGAGGGAAACGTGGGCTAGTAGGATTAACCCCACGGAAAAATACTCACATAGGAACCCGGTGGGACGCAATGTGGATGCCCGAGCCAAACACAGGTTCGCGAGGATGCAGCTAGTGAAAGGCTGGCAGCGGATGCTTCGCAACATCAGGCTGCCAAGGCAGCGGAGGAAGGCAAAACAAATTATTACGCATTTTTGCCTCGATGACCTTCCATACTGAGCTCAGTTTGGAGCAGCAGTCGGAGGCTGCAAGCCGACCTGCGAGCCTGTTCCCTGTGCTTCCCCTAACGAGGAAAGGACACGAGAGGAGACAGGCTCGACACGAACACTGTAAAATCTAATGAACGTATTAGGTGTCGCCCAACCAGCAGCTCTGCAGATGTCTGTTAGCGAGGAACCACGAGCGAATGCCCAAAATGAGGCAACACTTCTAGTAGAGTGAGCTCTCAAATTAAATGGACAATGAATGCCCTGCAGATTATAAGCAGGGGCGATAGTATCAACTATCCAATGAGACATCCTCTGCTTAGTGACAGCTTTCCCTCTCTGCTGACCACCATAACAAACAAAGAGCTGATCTGAGGTCCTAAGGCTTTGTGTGCGATCCACGTAGATGCGTAACGCTCGTACGGGGCATAATAAAGCCATGGTTGGGTCTGCCCTCCTCCGGGGGGCAGCGCTTGCAAGCTCACCACCTTATCTCTGAAGGGAGTGGTGGGAACTTTGGGCACGTAGCCTGGTCTGGGTCTCAGTGAGACAGCAGGACCAAACTGAAGGCACGAATCGTCAACAGAGAATGCAAATAAATCCCTTACTCTCTTCACGGAGGTCAATGCTAGCAGGGTCAGAGTTTTCATTGACAAAAGCTTCAGACTCGCAGACTGCAAAGGCTCGACCGCGGTACCTGTAGTAGGGCTTCAGCACCATGGACAGGTCTCGGAGGAATAGAGGGAGGGCGCGAGGGGTTTAGCCTGCGAGCGCCTCTTAAAATCTAATAACCAAATCATGCTGGCCAACTGATCTGCCGTTAATAGGTGAGTGACGAGCAGAAATAGCGGCGATATCAACTTTAATGGTGGAGGGTGACAGCCTACCATCTAACCTATGTTGAAGATATATAAAAGCACAATGTTAAGCATTCTCTGGGGTCCTCGCGTTGCGAAGAGCACCAGGTGACGAAAAGGGTTTCATTTAAGCGCGTAAGCCCGTCTTGTGGACGGTGCTCGTACCGCGTCGATGGTGTTAGATACCGCTTGCGATAAATCACCTAAACCTTGCGCGCACTCAACGACCATACATGGAAATCCCACGGGTCGGGGCGCGGGTGCCAAATGTGCCCCTTCCTTGAGAAAGAAACTCCTTCCTCCGGGGAATTCGCCAGGGAGGGGCTGTCGCGAGGAGCATTAACTCTGAAAACCAATTCCTGGTTGTCCAGT
Organism: Misgurnus anguillicaudatus; assembly: GCF_027580225.2. Taxonomy (NCBI): domain Eukaryota; kingdom Metazoa; phylum Chordata; class Actinopteri; order Cypriniformes; family Cobitidae; genus Misgurnus; species Misgurnus anguillicaudatus. Next base: position 13,061,888 of record NC_073345.2, read on the forward strand.
ACGGGGCGACTAATAAAAGGCTCTACTCGTCCTGCCTGACTTTGCACAGTGTCTGTGCGATTAAGCTCACTGGAGTGAATGCGTATTTGCGCGTCCCCCGCGGCCAGCTGTGTGCCAACGCATCCACGCCGAGGCTGCCCTCGGTTAGTGAATAAAACAGGCGACAGTGGGTATCGTCCAGTGACGCAAATAGATATATCTGCGCACGACCGAACTTCTTCCAAATTAGCTGAACCGTCTGGGGGTGGAGTCGCCATTCGCCGGTGCGCGCAGCTCGGGAAAGCGCGTCAGCCGCTGTATTGAGCGTACCCGGGATGTGAATGGCACGAAGGGACCTCAGATGCTTCTGACTCCAAAGGAGGAGATGACGAGCGAGATGCGACAGGTGACGAGAGCGCAAAAACCGCCTTAACGGTAAATAACGCAACAGTCGCAATGTTGTCGGTGTCGGCTAATACATCCTTCCCTCGCATCTCCATAGCGGAGCGTACAAGTCCCAGATATACAGCGCACCGCTCGCGGCAGTTGGGGTGCTATGCACACCCCTGAGACTGCAAGCCCGTCATACGTGGCTGCTCATCCCGTGCTGGGGGCATCGTATGTGCTACAGAATGCCAGGAGACCCGACTCAGGGGCATATCTTCCTATAAGAAATGCTGGGTCTGCCACGGGGTAAAATTGAAATGACACGCAGGTGTAATGGTTACACAGTGTATGCCGTTGCGCCACGCTCTCCTCGAGACTCGATCGTAAAACCAATGCTGAAGCGGTCTCATATGACGCAGCTCGAGCAGTGTCACAGCTGCAGCATGCTGTCATATGCCAGGAGCTTCTGAAATTGTTTCAGAGAGACCGCGTACTTCCCTCGAATTAAACCGAGGCAAGTCAGAACTGACTGATTGCGCGCTCTTGTAAAACACGCCAATAAATCGACCGAGTCTATTTCCATACTGAGAAAAAGATCCTCTGCACGGGGCAAAGTTGCTCCTTTCCCAGCTGACCTGATGACTTAAACGAGCGAGATGCTGAAGCATTAAATCTCTGTGTTCGCGCACGTCTGCCAAGAACGAGCCATTATAGTTGACGTAAATATAAGCAGAATGCGAACAACGCTCTCTCTCGGAGATTTTAATGCCGTGACTAGCATTTTCATGGAGACACGGGGAGAGAGAGACAGCTCGAATGGTGTACTTGGTATTAATATGCCCACCCCATGACGCAGAGCGAATAAACGGTCTAAGGCGAGGGGAGATGGACACATGAAGTACACGTCTACAGGTTTAAGGCTGCAAACCGATCTGAATATTGAAATACGAGCCTCGGCGTATCATCCTAAAGGATCACATTTGTAGAGCCGGTGCGTAAATAAATCGGTCGTAACCCACCGCGTATTTGGGTAATATGAGATAAAGGCTGGAAAAAACCTTATCATCATTCTCGGTAAGAGGGACCGGCTCGAAATGTCCTTCGCCAGCAGGACATCGACTTTTTCACGCAGTACATGTGCATCGGACGCTTTCACTATAGTGAAACGAATGCCCGTAGAATTTGGGGGAGTGCCGGTAATTGTATTTCGTAACCGAGGCGGCCAGTGCGTAAAACTCAACGAGACGGGCTGGGAACTGAAGCGAAGCATCCAGGGACCGTACGAGGAGAATTAACGACACTACCGAAGTACCCGCGGTGGGGCAGCGAAGCGAGACAGGTAAAACTGCCGGTGCGTCTGCTGTGACAGCATAAACATCTGCAGTATGTGTGTGTGTGACACTGACCTGAGCCCTCTGAGGGTGACGGTCGTCTGGTCTCCTGCGCGGAGAGCGCAGACTCCGGAAAAACACCCGCTGGCGATAGAGGAGAGATAGGGTGAGCTGGTGTGCCCGCTCACGGCTCTCTCGATCCTCTGGAGACCTGGAGAGGGAAGAGGAATGCACTCTTATGTGTGGTTAAATGGGTACCGGCTGGACAGCCGGTGAAACAGATGCAAACCAAGAATTTTCCACCCGACCCTCTACCGGGGGAAGGAGCGAATCACCGTCTCCTGAAGAGTGATCCTCTGCCAATCCGGGTCGCCCGTTACTGGCCACTTAAACTCCCGATTTTCACGGGAAGCGGCTAAGCGGGTGGGGCGAGCTGCTGACGACCGGTTCCCATGCGCTGCCGAGATGGGGTCCGAGGAGTGGAACAGAGGTGGCCGCCGCAGGACGCCGACGGCGAGAGGCAGACTGAGGAGCCGGCGTGGTGGACCAAGGGCAGCTTTCTCTTTTGCCGGGGCATGACCTAGGAGATCGCCTCAGTCTGCGCAGCGGAGCTGTACGACTCCACGGGCTCGCCGAAGAGGCCGGTCTGTGAGACAGGAGCATTCAAGAAGTTGTTCTCGTCTGCGTCCGTCATGTAAGCCAGACATAGCCAAAGGTGGCGATCTTGAACACTGTGGTGGACATCGCACGACTGAAGGTCGCAGCTTCCCTCGTAAACCTCTAAAGCCTTTGCTTGGTGAACCTGCAGTGACGTTATTACGTGCAGGGCTGAAGCCGCGTCTCCGCATGCCTGATGGGCAGCGCCCGTAACCGGACGACTGTCTATACAAACACGGGAGGAAAGGGTTGGGTGGTCCCTCCAGGAACGCAGCTGCATCGCAACCCCCCGCTCTACTGAAGGGATCCCCGTCCTTAGCGGCTCCGTTGGTGAGGGAGGTGAGAGGTGAAAGCTGAACGGCCGAGACGGCCGCAAATCACGTCAGCTCTTCGTGCCGTCGGGAAAGGCAGGAGGTGAGGACCGTATAGGCCCGGGCAGCTCCGAAATACCAATCATATGGGCGGGACGGTTCGGGCGGAGAGGGATTAACCCCTCCAACTCTACCGTTTCCGCCGCTCGAGCGGGCACGGCCGCCATCTCCGGGACGACTCCGCCTCGGAGGGAAAAGATGGGCACCCCTCTGATGCTGCAGAAGTGACGGGACCAGAAGGCTGTCTTTAAAAAGACACAGAGCTCTCACGTATCACTCTTTAGGGAAATCACTCTTTTGGTGCTCAGCTGATGATGCGCACAGGGAGAGGCAACGCACACACTAAACTCAAAACAAAAAATATGCAGAGCAGTGGAATACTGCGAGCGTCCGCTGTGTTAGTACTGCTTGTCAATCAACTTCAGCAACCGTTCCCAGAAGAGCAGATAGTAGCTTCTCAGTCAGATAAAGCCGGCTTTCGAAGCGATAAAAAGCTGATTTCTATATTTGCACCTGGGGCTTATATACGCACCTGGCGGGGCGGCGCCAGCATTATGCAAATATCTCAATGCCAAGTTCATTGGCGTTTTAGTAGTATTCGAAGCAGATTGGTCTCTCTAAGCGAGTTCCCAATTCGTCGGTCACGACGTGACGTCGTAGTGACCGACTGAAAGGGAACTTCTGGCTCTGTCTATTGAAAACAAAGGGTTTGAAATATGTAAGCCTAACTTACATACTATACTGCCCTCCAAAGGCTAAGTGCAGTATCTACGCAAACACTGAAACTGAGAAAAATGGCTTTAAAGTTTTTTACACCAGCCAGTCAAACATGTTACTGCAATTTTGGCACACACATTTCTCTGAAATGGGACAAAATTTAACCAGGAGACTTTGTCACAAGACACAACAGATCTCACAAAGCCCATTTTAACCCTTAACTCAATTTTGACCAAATGCGTAGTTACTGCGCTTTCGCTTTGTAGGGCAGTATAGAAGGAATAGTGACACACAAAGTAAATTAATTGCTGTGCTGAACAGTAACCATTCTATCCAAAATTATTTTCTTATATTTTCCTAATGACAATGATAAATCAGATATGCACTTTTTGAGCACTTGTGTTTTGGATGCAAATATAAACACAAAGTAATACTTACTCTTTGGCCAATGGAAAACATCAAAACACAACAAGAAAATGACCTGTAAAGAAAAGTGAACATAAATATACAATAGTTATTAATCCAGAATTGATGACTTCTGTTTAAATTCGATCTTAACAGTTTAGGCTACTGTAAACTGTGTGCCCGTACGGTAAGTTAAATAACCTTACATTTACGCATCAAACCCTACATTTAAATAACTTGCGTTATAATTAACTAAACAATGTCAAATAAATTTGAAGAATTTGAGGATAACACATTTTTATAGAAGGTAAAGACAAATAAAAGATCTGCACTACATTAGCTCAGATGATGCGTCACGAGCTCAGTCAAACCACTGCATCAACAGTCAACATTAAAGTTCAATATATTTTAGTCATATCGAATTAACTGGAACTAAAAACAAAATAAACATAACTGTGAACTTATTTTAATGACGTAACCAGGAATTAATAAAAACTTACCTTAGAATTTGCCATAGATGTAAAATCTCTGGATTGCTGAAGGCTACAGGTTGCTGGTCAAGACAACGATATCTCAAGAAATGTAGGTTTGTTTATTGAATAAGAAATGTGTGGTTCTGAAACAGATTAAATAAAGTCCAAACATGAATATGTAAATATTACAACGGTTAAATAATCCACTACTAAACAGATTAATAATGAATAACAACTAATACACTACAACTCTGCATTTATACTATAATTACAACTACTTATATTATAACCTTAAAACACAAACATGTAGAAAGTGTGTTATTTATGTGCATGCACAGTTCACGTGCTCGTCTCTGCCGTGCACGTGCAATGGCGCTGCTATTATGCAAAACTTGGAGCGCATGTGCGTTGTTAACGTGTAAAGAAGCATTTATGATTTTAAATGAATAAATGGATTAAGTACCGGATTAAGTAATAGTTGATTGGATATCATCGAATAACAGTTTTGAGTGTAAACATCTGCATGTTATCATACTAATCATAACTATAATATGAAGAGTTTCGTTGCAAAACGACATAAATCCATTTTTTTTTTTACATTTTTGTCAAAACATGTTTATTTTTATGTTATTATTTTGTTTTATGGTACTACTTTGCTGTATTTTTTAAGTTATGAAGGTTTAAATCAAAACAAACCAACTGCAGTTGCAAAGAAATTAATTGAAATGCACAACAAAAAAACAATATTTCTGAACAATTAAGAAAATGGTGGTTATCTCGTTTTGCAAGGAAACTCTTCATATGTAAACGTCCATTAAAGTTACTTATATACATATATCTGATTACTTACATCGTGATGCATGCACACGTATACATAATCAATAAACACTTCAATACTTTGGCACTTAATCCATCTGTTTCGGTCTATAAACTATCTACAACGTGCCGCCGGTTCTCTCTCCCGCTCCGTAACCTGGCAACCCCCGCGCGAACTTTTGGGACAGTCCATTTCTGATGAAACGATAGGGGTGTTTGGGAAAGTCCATTGCTGGATCCCAAACCGCCTACTTCCATACTATATAGTACGTAAAAAGCGCTACTTTACGTACTATATAGTATGGAAGTAGGCGGTTTGGGATCCAGCACATGTATTAGGCATTTAGTTTCTACAATAGACATGAAAACTGTCGTCTGAGGTAAACGGTTAAAATCCAACTCACGAGGACGGAGGCGCGCGCCCGCAAATACGTGTGTTCGAATACTCTGTCGAAAAATGTATTTAAATACAAATACAAAATACTGTGAGGAAAAATGTATTTAAATACAAATACAGTATTTTGTATTTTGAAAATACACAAAATACATGTGAAATTGGTGCAAGTATCCCTATGCTGAAATCTATCTGGGTCTATTTCTGAATGCCAAAAAGCGTGTGCATGTGTGCAACTGCTTAGAAACTTTCATTTTATTTTACGTACCTCTTGCTTTCCCCTGCCCTGTAAAAAACCTTGGTAACACTTTACTTGAAGGGGTGTGCATAAGACTGACATGACACCTTCATAATCATGACATGACACTTGTCATGAACATGAAGAAGATTTTATGCACATTTATGATGACTGCCATTAAGTGTCATTTACTAAATAATGTAATTTTTAATGCAAAGATGATATTGTTTGAGAAATCTTTGTTATGACAACTTGACATACACCAATACAACACAACTTGTTATAAATCTGTCATAAACAATAATTATCAAACTTAAGAAACTACCCAGCTTTGTGGTTTAACATTACATTAAACTGTCATTTAAATGTCATTAAGTTAGAAGCTTCCTAAAAACCTCTCTCAGATAGCTCTATTAGGGTGGGGGATTTCAAACAAGTGGTTTTGCACCTATTTGGCTCCCCTACTGGCTTAACTTGCAATCTCATTACTGATTGGCTGACAGCTTTGCTGCCACTCAAAAAATGCAGCCAATTATTTTAAAGTGGAGGGGCAGTTAGATGCCTGTGATGTCATAAGCATCAGTTTTTTAGATTGGGCTGTTTTCTGGCTGACATTTCTAAAAGAGGAATTTCTATGAGACTGAGATGTTTAGCATGTTTGGCACTTTTTGTATGTTTGTGAATGTGGGTAGACTACCATTATTCAACAAAGACAAGGAAAAAAATGGTTTTTCATTCTCTGTCCCCTTTGAACAAGAAAAATTAAAATATGCACTTTTAAACTACAACTTCTCATCTATCTCCGGTCCTGTGACGCGCCAGCGCAACCTCACGTAATTGCGTAATGACGTTGAAAGGTCACGTGTTACATATATGGGACGCACATTTGCGGACCATTTTAAACAATAAACTGACACAAAGACATTAATTAGTATCATTCCACAACAACATCGGAACAGTCCTCTTTCTCCACATTTGAATACACTGGGGCGTAGTTTCGCATACGTTAACCGTGACCTTTCGGCGTGATGGCGTATTGCGTGAGGTTGCGCTGCCGCGTCACAGGACCGGAGATAGAGAAGTTGTGGTCTAAAAGTGTGTATTTTTTATTTTTCTTGTCAAAGATGACAATGGTTTCACTAAAGATCCTTATGCCTCATTTGGGATTGTTTATAGTCTTTTGAAACTCCGTTGAAAAAAACTGATAAGTGTTAATTGTTGGGGTCCATTAAAGTCCATTAAAATGAGAAAAATCCTGGAATGTTTTCCTCAAAAAACATAATTTCTTCTGGACTGAACAAAGAAAGACATCAACATTTTGGATGACATGGTGGTGAATAAATGATCTGAATTTATGTATTTTTTTTAGAAAATTGACTAATCCCTTTAACTGCCCGTCGTCAATTACTGCTTGCATAATTTAAAGGACTGGAGTCAGTTATTCAGCTTATAAAACGGTTACCACAAACGTAGCCCCGGTGGTTATTTTACGACATTTGACATAATGCATAAAATAATGCATACCCGAGGATAATTTCTCAACCAATTATTAACCTTTATTAGAAAGTGCAACTTGATGCATGGTTTAGGTCGAATGTAAATATTGTAACATTTTAAAATTGCAGGCTATCATGCTACTGTTCTGGCCTATGGACAGACGGGCTCTGGCAAGACGTTCTCCATGGGTGGCACGTATACGTCAGAACAAGAAAATGAGCCCACTGTTGGTGTCATCCCTCGAGTCATCCGACGAATCTTTCAGGAAAAGGCTAAATGCGCAGACTGTGAATTTGTATTGGCTGTGTCATATCTTGAGGTATAAATCATTGTTTGCATTATGTGGCATATTTTCTGTTTTATTTTAAATATTCATAATCGTAACTCATCAAAGCTCATTACTTTGTTTGATCTTAGATTTACAATGAAGAGATTCTAGACCTGCTGTGCACGTCAAAGGACAAACCTGTCATCAGTATCAGAGAGGATCCTAAGGAAGGCATTAAAGTGAGCTTTGTAACCCTACTGAAACAAAATTGTCAATATAGACTGTGGCTGTGAATATCAGAGTATGCTTTGGCACCAGACCCATGCAGACCAGTTGTGTTTGATATTCTGTGGCATTTTTGAAGTTTGTACTTTCAGAAACTATCAGTAAGCTGTTTACACGTTACCAAATCAAAAGTTTGGCCATATTGGTCCTAACCACCAGATATTCAATGGATGTTCTGACTGTCATTTGGTTGTGTATGGTGTAGACTGTGGGCCTGACAGAAAAGGAGGTGTCCACTGCACATGAGATGGTGGGCTGTCTGGAGTTGGGGAACTCTGCACGAAGAGAGAATCGTGCTTCTCAGAGGTCGTCTGTGTTTTTAATCCCGTCCGAATCGCCCATGTCTGTGTTTTTCTCTGACGTCATCCATAAAAATTCCAGAGCAATTTACTTACTGTTTTTCGCCGAACTCAGAGGTTCTCTGAGAAATTTTATCCCGTCCGGATGCAAATGTCTGTATTTGCCCGCAATATTTTTTGAAAACGTGGTTCATTCCGTGTTTTGGCCAACGTGATCTGCCGTAAGGTCTTACTAACGCGCGTATATTGTATTTCCTGAGTACCATTCATTCAGTTATGGATGTTTTTTCCCTTTTGGCGAAATAAAATATTTAAATCAAGACGAGCTGAATATCAAACACTGTTAAGACTGGCCACTGTAATATCAGTAACGTTATAAGAAACTCTGTTCAAACTTGTTTAACTCCGGAATGGTAATGTTAATTCAGTTAAAAACCGGTTAATTTATGTATAATAAGTATTAGTAGATGTACTTTTTATTATTAGGAAAGTTCAGATTGCTTTTTCCTCTCTAAACTGTTGCTGCATCCTGCTGACTGTATCACAACACTATGGAAACCAAGGCGTATTTTTATAGTCACACGGAGCATAACCTCCAAGTAATTAATTACAAATCCATAGATGTGGAAATTATCGCACATCCCTATCTTAAAGTGGTCTTATAATGGTTCTAAAGCCAATAAACAAATCCAATGTGTGGAAACTATCTGTACCATATAAAAATGCATGGCATCAATATTTTCATTGCATCATACTGCATTGAATGACATCATGTTGAACCAAACCAAATTGAACCGTACTGCATTGTAATAAGGTGAATCGAATCGGTAGCTGCTTCATATGTATCTTTAATGTATTGTATCGTAGGCTATGTTTCAAGATGCATATCTCATCGGCATCAGTTATGGAGATGCACAAGTGGCAGTGATATTGAAAATCATACTTTTTGATGTAAGTTTTATTAAAATGACAGTGACTTTAATAAATTGTTAATTTTATTTATTTGTGTTTTGAGTTTTTTATTCATGCTACCCATGTTTGCATTGCCCTTTTCTTTATGTGGACATGGGACACTTCAGGTGGCTTAATGAATTAAAGGGGACATTTCACAAGACTTTTTTTTTAAATGTCAATTAAACCTTTGGTGTCCCCAGAGTACATATGTGAAGATAATTTATTATATAGATAATTTATTATAACATGTTAAAATTGTCACTTTGTAGGTGTGAGCAAAAATGTGCCATTTTGGGTGTGTCCTTTAAAATGCAAATGAGCTCATCTCTGCACTTAATGGGAGTGCTAAGGTTGGATAGTGCAGATTAAGGGGCGATATTATCCCCTTCTGACATCACCAGGGGAGCCACATTTCAATGATCTATTTTTTTTCACATGCTTGTGAAGAATGGTTTTCCAAAACTAAGTTACAGGGTCAACCCTGTAATCTTATTCACATTTTCTAGGTTAATAAAATCACTGGGAACCCAATTATAGCACTTAAACATGAAAAGTCAGATTTTCATGATATGTCCCCTTTATTAAAGTGTAATGAAAATGTTGTCATGATTTACTTCTAGTTCCACACTCGAAAGACCTTTGCTCATCGTCAGAACACAAATGAAGATTTTGTCACGGTGATCCGTGTCATGTTTTGTTTGTGTCTCCGATTACGTCACCTGGACAATTCATGAACTGATTCATCACACCTGTTCCGTGTTAAGTACTGTGTATTTATACTGCTGTCTGTTTCTCAACTGACGACGTATCATTTTCATTGTCATTACGTTCATGTCTGTACCTGTGTTACATGTACTGCGTGTTCCTGTGTTATGGTTTTACTCCTCGTGTTTTGTTTCTGTTCATTTTATATTAAATGTTATTTATTTCATGGTGAACCCTGCGTATGCGTCCTACTTCCTGTCTCTCCAACCCTGTCGTGACAGAATGATCCGGCCAGACTGGACGCAGCGGGTTCACGGAGGGCGGCTCCCCCAGGAGTTTCGTCGAGGGGGAGTAGTGACATCGGGGTTCATTCTCCACCAGCCCCGATGTCTCTTGGGGACCACCGTGAGCGATCGCTCGCTCCTGCGGGAGGAGGATCGGCCCAGGCGGTCCCCCAACGGTTGAGTCGTCGTCGTCGACGGTCCCTCGGAGGACCACCGTCCCGCTCGTAGGGGGATCCGGAACGGACCACGCCCGATCTTTTCCCCGGGGTGGCTACCGAAGTGAGGGTCCCCATTTCCGCGAGGGGACGGGAGATGACTTCCGGGGGGCATTGGATCGTCGGCGATTCCCAGGAGGGGGGTAATTCGTCTGCCTCGGTTCTCGGAGCGATCGCTCCGGTTCTCCTGGCGCAGTCCGGCCCACCGTCCTGTTGGTTTCGTCCCGGCGGCTGCCGGCAGCGCCAGGGTCCTCAAGCCCTCCACCCCTCCCGTGGACTCTTGCTACCAGACTTTTGTGTTTGTTTTGTTCATGTGAGTGTCTGGTAGCCACTCGTAGAGGGAAGGGTCATGTCACGGTGATCCGTGTCATGTTTTGTTTGTGTCTCCGATTACGTCACCTGGACAATTCATGAACTGATTCATCACACCTGTTCCGTGTTAAGTACTGTGTATTTATACTGCTGTCTGTTTCTCACCTGTCGCCGGATCATTGTCATTGTCATTACGTTCATGTCTGTTCCTGTGTTCCATGTACTGCGTGTTCCTGTGTTATGGTTTTACTCCTCGTGTTTTGTTTCTGTTCATTTTATATTAAATGTTATTTATTTCATGGTGAACCCTGCGTATGCGTCCTACTTCCTGTCTCTCCAACCCTGTCGTGACAGAATGATCCGGCCAGACTGGACGCAGCGGGTTCACGGAGGGCGGCTCCCCCAGGAGTTTCGTCGAGGGGGAGTAGTGACATCGGGGTTCATTCTCCACCAGCCCCGATGTCTCTTGGGGACCACCGTGAGCGATCGCTCGCTCCTGCGGGAGGAGGATCGGCCCAGGCGGTCCCCCAACGGTTGAGTCGTCGTCGTCGACGGTCCCTCGGAGGACCACCGTCCCGCTCGTAGGGGGATCCGGAACGGACCACGCCCGATCTTTTCCCCGGGGTGGCTACCGAAGTGAGGGTCCCCATTTCCGCGAGGGGACGGGAGATGACTTCCGGGGGGCATCGGATCGTCGGCGATTCCCAGGAGGGGGGTAATTCGTCTGCCTCGGTTCTCGGAGCGATCGCTCCGGTTCTCCTGGCGCAGTCCGGCCCACCGTCCTGTTGGTTTCGTCCCGGCGGCTGCCGGCAGCGCCAGGGTCCTCAAGCCCTCCACCCCTCCCTTGGACTCTTGCTACCAGACTTTTTGTGTTTGTTTTGTTCATGTGAGTGTCTGGTAGCCACTCGTAGAGGGAAGGGTCATGTCACGGTGATCCGTGTCATGTTTTGTTTGTGTCTCCGATTACGTCACCTGGACAATTCATGAACTGATTCATCACACCTGTTCCGTGTTAAGTACTGTGTATTTATACTGCTGTCTGTTTCTCACCTGTCGCCGGATCATTGTCATTGTCATTACGTTCATGTCTGTTCCTGTGTTCCATGTACTGCGTGTTCCTGTGTTATGGTTTTACTCCTCGTGTTTTGTTTCTGTTCATTTTATATTAAATGTTATTTATTTCATGGTGAACCCTGCGTATGCGTCCTACTTCCTGTCTCTCCAACCAACCCAGTCTCACCCCATGGCGTCAATATTTGACGACACTTGACCATGCGTCAATATGTTGACGCGGAGGGTATACCTTTCGCGTCATTTTTTGACGAGCTGGGAAATTCAATGCTATTGGGTCCGTTGCATTCTCTTTCCTATTTTCTTAACATTTTCTACTATTTTCGCGTCGGTTTAGGGTTAGATTTACATAATGACATCCTTACCCAAACCTTTCCCTAACCCCAATGCCAGGCGACAACTGTTTAATTTCGCGTACCTAATAGTATTGAAGTCCCCAGTTCGTCAAAAAATGACGCGAAAGGTATACCCTCCGCGTCAACATATTGACGCATGGTCAAGTGTCGTCAAATATTGACGCCATGGGTGTGAGACCGTGTTACTCCAACCCTGTCGTGACAGATTTTTTTTAAATATTTTTGAGCCCCCATAGATGGCAACAAAACTCACAACTTTTAAGGCCTAGAAAGGCAGTAAAGACTTCATTAAAATAGTCCATGAAACTACAGTGGTTCAATCTTCATTTCAGAATCTTCAGTAGAGATTTTATGGACTTTGTGTAAAAGGATCCAAAAACCAGGCATAAAGGCCATTTTTTTTCACAATGTTTTTTTCCAAATTTGATTAGAAATTATGCACTATAAAATATTAAAATGCCTTAAATGAAATATGTAAAACTATTAAGGAATCAACTCATAAAAAGCCTGCCTTGAAATAAACTGGTCATTGTTGTGACCTTAAGGCCTTTGCTTGATTCCTAACTATGGATGCTGTGCTCTGGGCAGGACGAGCAACTTCATGCACACAGTTTCTGAGTATGTGTCATTTAAAGAATCAGGATCTTCTTTTTGCACATTCATGGATAACAGAGAAAGAAATGTTTTTTTTATGAAATATTGTCTAATAAGTTATAAAATAGTAATAAATAGTATAGTACAAAAGTGTTTGCTGTGTGAGAAGATGCCTGAAGCCGAAATCCCCCACTTCAATGTAATTGTCAAATAATTGTAAAATCAGAATTAAGCATTTCTAAATCGTATTCAAATATCTTTGGTCAATCGCTTCCACCTACATTTTTAGGTTTGTGTTGAGTGGACACTCAAGCCACCAAATTAAATAATATGCTCAACAAAGTGTCAGAAACATCGCAACTGTAACCAATCCGACCATGTTTTAATAAAATATATATTTCTGATTGATACCACAATTCTCTGTCTCTCCTACAAAAACAAGTTTAATATATTTTTGTCAAAGTAAGTTTAATAAAATCTGCTGAAAACATTGTGTACATAGCAAATATAAATGTGCTGCAATAAAAAAAATCCTCCAGCAGACTGGAAAAATAAGGGTAATAATATCAGATTTTAGAATGCAAAGTTATATTTTACACAGTACATCTTCTGAATAAACCAAACTAGTTACCCAAAAAGGGTTTAGATCAGTCGTCTCCAACCAGGTTGCCCACCAGAGCACATTCTATTCATAAACCTTTTTACAGCTCACGTGATCAAATAGCCTGCGCGCACATTTAGGCAACAGAAGTGGTCTCTGTTCATCTGTTCTCTTCTTCACAAATAATTAACCACATTTTATCTTGTATGCTCGTTTTGTAAGTTCATGATTAAAAATGAACATAAACAAAAACAATTATTATCATTAAAGCATGAAATGACGGATACTAAGTAATGGCAGAATTTTTAAAAGTGGAAAAGTCTACCTAAAATCCTTTACCTTTTACGGACAAGACTGTTCATGGCAGTCGCTGTTGAAGATAAACACATTTCCACTTAATGCTGCACAAAACGCTTCCACGCGAGAAAAAGTGTAGCCGCGCGGCGATTCCGACCGGGAAGAAGCAGCATTCTGGCTCCAAATGTAAAAGAAAAGTCCAAAATAAATCCCATGCATCACTTTCAGGTCAGTTCAACAAGCCTGTTAAAATGTATAGCTTTGATTGCTGACATCACCAGTATAACAATCTACAAATTTATATCATGTAACAGTTGTTTAAATGACAATGCGTTTTGAAGCATTGTAAAGATATCTATGCTAAAGACATTCGTTGTTTTGTACATGGGGGATTCTCACGAAACCATTGAAACACCACGGCACTAATGATTTTAGCTTTAAAATGTGTAATATAGTAACATTAAAAAGCATCAAAATTAACACAATACTGTGTTCTACCTTGCACAATGTGTGATTTCAACATAAGAATTTATCATTGTAAATTTTATCTCATTTTCTGCTGAAATTCTCATTACCGCAATGTGTCCGGCTGTGTTTGAACATGCGTTATGTTGTAATTTAATCAAATTAACACAAAAATATTAAGAAAAAAAATAAATGGATGTTTTGCTAGACTACTTTAGATGACAGAAAAAATATTTACTGAATATTCATGTATAATAACAATGAAGAAAAATTAGGAAAATGATGTGTCCATGCCTGATGTTCTCATCCTCCGCAACACTTTTTGAGAACAGTTTAAGCACACATACAGAATTTTAATAAAGTTTGATTTTGAGTGACCAAGCACATGGACCAGTTACTTCAAGATGGCTACCAGGTAAGATCATTTTTTTACAGTTAATTTGAAATATTGTCTTGTCAGAATGCTTACACGACATTTTGATTATCATTACCGCAACAGATGCTTATTAAATGTTAATTTAATTAATAGAAGCATAATACTTTGATTTTAAATGGATGTGCAGAATCTCCAAATTATGTTCTTTCAGGTTTGTCATGTCATTTTGAAAATATGTCAGTGTTGATGTTTTCTGACTGTTGCGGTAATGAGATTTTTTAGGACTAATTTTTTTAAATTATGTTACAAAAAGTGTTAAATAAGTAAAAGTTTTTAAATTAATGTTCCCATTTACTCCAGACTTTGTTTTTCAATGTCTGGTGGGACAAAAAGTAAATTTAAGCAATTTTTACATTTTCATGCTTGACCATTTTAAAACCAAGTTTTCGTGAGAATCACCCACATGCTTAATAACTTCCCTTATTTATTATTTAAATGAACAAAACATACTTCGCTAAATACTTGAGTATTAAATCAATCAAACACCTGTACCATTAAGTACATAACCATACATACCAACTTTGCTTTTCTTAATAGACATCTGCTGTTCTCTTAAAGCTGACTTTTAATTTACTTACAACAAAAACATTTAGTAATTCTCCAAAATTGCTTGGATTTATACTGACATTTAAGATCAGCTTTGTCACATTAGATTAAGTCCAAAGTCCATTAGCTACACAGGTACAGATGCAGAAATATAAACTATAATATATAATTGCATATTTGTATGATTGTAGTTTGTGCTGCTGGCAAAATACAAAATGTTAACAATAGCATATTTCTATTCTCACATAGTTGACTAGAAGAGTATGAACGTAACTAAAACTAATAAAAACTAAAATGACAGCTTGACACAAAGACTAGACTAAAACTAAAATTAAAACAGGCTGCATACGCTGTAGTTACTCCAAACCCAGGATGTAATTGATGCCCTGTACCAGTCCGATTATAACCGGCTGCCATGCCACAAGGTAGCGTAGCCAATCCAAAAGCTGCCCGTACATGACGTGGGGTCTCTCCCATCTGAAAAATCCAAGTTAAGGTTCTGAACCTAAAATTGATGTGGACCATTAAAGTTTTATTTCACTTATTAAATTTCAATATTTGACATGATCTTATTTAGTCAAAAATAAAGATGGTTATATTCATTTATATACATTTTGATGTAGTTTAGATTTTAGATTCTAAATGTTCTATTTTGTTGTAATATTAATTAATATTAATATATTGTTCAGTGTTAAAAAACTGAAACAAGAAGTGCTATGTACCAGTGTTGTTTACATTTTGCAAAATGGTCTATATGCTGTAACTTATGAGGGAAACGGCACGTAATTGTATTATATAAAGTCTTGCGAAATGTAAACGTTCTTCCGCTTAATTTTCATTTAGCTTTAGAACAACGTCTGGGACTGCTGTGTAGAGTGTCGTTTTCTCCGGCAAAAATCTGCAGGTCCAATCAGCGAACAGCGGGAAGTGGCTAAGAACGCAGACGTTGAGGTCGTGCGCCAGTGACATACGTCATTACCAGACGTTAGCGATTGTTTATGGCAGATTCAGAGTGACTCTGGGCAGATCCAATAGTTTTAAACTTCAACAGAGGACCCTCCTTAACGGAAGCAATGCTTTGCAATGGAGCGTGGCCAGACTCTCTGTACAAATTAAATGAATGTACGAGAGTCTGGTTGCGCCAGGCTACAATCGAACTGTTGTATAAAAGCAATTTTGTGAGATATCTCTCTCTCTCATGAGAGATAAGGCCAGAGGCGCGAGGCTGCATGCCTGCAAAGTGTATACTTTCATTTCTTTATGGTATTCTGGTCCCTAGCTATGTTCCCATGTTTACATGATCGTAAATTTTCTCTTTTTGTTATTTATTTATCTGAATCTGGAACATAGAAATTTAAGGTTTAGAGAAGCTATTCATTGTAAAGGATACACATGATTGCAGGAGAGTCTGTAGGTGTTTTCGATGATGCCCTCTTCACTCACATCCACAAGGATGGGCTGACCACACACGGCACAGATGCTGTCTGACAGGTGTTTGGTGGGCATTCCTGATGCACTGTAAAACTGAAAAACAAAACTTCTGAAAATATCAGACCAAGATCCGGCTACAATTTAACAGTATACTGTTTTAAAAGTCCGAAATCACACAATTTTTTAAATCAGATGATGGCACTTATTCCAACTGTGGATGCCATAAAAATAATGATCCAAATTGTCCAACAGTGGTAATTGCAATAAATAAGCTTTTATTTTCTAGTTGTTGGTACGTTTTTACAAAAAAAGAAACAAATGAACCAAATACTGAAAAAATACAACTTGAATTGGTGTTCTTCCAACAAACAATAGAGAATGTTAATTTATATTTAATGATGTCCTACTTTTATACAAAAAAGGTATTGCCAGGGTTCCCACACTTTAGTTAACTTCAAATTTAAGGACCTTTCAAAAACCTTCTAGGTCCAATACCCTCAAATTCAAGGCTTAATATGGGGACACACACATTTCAAGTGAGAGCAAGGTTACATCATGTTGCCTTTTAAGATACATTGTTAAAGTTCCCTTTCGAGGGAACTCGCGCTGCGTCACTGCGGTGACACTTTGAGGACGCTTCGAGGGGTAAGTGCGTCTGAATGTGTATAACAAATTCAACCAATGGTGAGGCTTAACGACAAAGACAGGGTGACGCGGAAGCCAGGAACTATATCACTATCTGAAATATTGCCAAAGATGGCGTTACAGGTACGCAGGAAGTATGGCAAGGGAGACGCAGCGTCTCATTCCCTTCTCAGGGAACAACAGTTACCTCTTTCCCCGCCATTGACGAGTTATCTCGTCAATCTGCAAAGCACTATTCCGCAACTTATAAAACCTGGAAGTATTGCCCTAGGGCAAACACCTATATGTCCATGTATGTTTTAAAGATCGCTTTGCATCTGATCTCTATCAAAATTCCTTCACAAAAATGGAATTATCTCAGCTTTTTGCTCAAAATTTGGTGTTTTTGATGAAACCTACACATATTTGAGAGGTGATAAAAACAGAACACATGAAGGTAGGATGAAACGGATTTTTTTGTTTGAAGGCAGAAGGTCTGTTCTTTTAATTCATATATTGTATGTTTATATATTTTAAAAGGAGCATTTTCTGGAAGGCATTAAACTTTTGTGAAAATCATGAAAAATGCTGGCGGGGAAAGAGTTACATACGTAACCCGAGACGTTTTCATTTGTCAAACACAATATGCAAAAAAACATTTTGGTATGAATCAACATCCGCATACAGAAGATATAAGCATTTAAAGTGAACAGTTTACGTGTGCTTAAAAAGTCTAGAATTTTATATTATCCTACACTACACAGAGAATTATATGGATTTTTTTAACAAATACATGTTCCATGTTCAACAGAAACAATAAACATTGGTCCAAACTTAATAACTTTGGTAATACATACTGTTTAATGCAGAACAAACCCTACACAAAACAAGTTTTTTTAAGGAATGCCATCTTTTTTGTTTTCGGATCTTATAAACTTGACAAAAAATGGTTGTGAAAACAGTCTGCATTTTGCTGTGTTGTTTTGTTATTGCTTAACTATCAAGGTTAAAACTCACAATTTTGTTTCTTTTAAATAGTTTTTTTGTATCCATCCCAGCAGGATTCATGGCTACACAAGTGAATGTGTTCTCCTTGATGTCTTCAAATGATTTAAATATTAGGTCGCTCTGGATAAACTTTGTGCTTTCCTTTCTGTTTGACAAAGAGAAACATATATAAAGACACACACTGAAAAAAATGATTCATTGAATGTAATCTTTTTTTTTTTAAGGTAAGTGGCCGCAATCAACCTATTTAAGCTACATTTAAACAAAAAAGATTAGTAAAGTAAAATAAAATATAAAACTTTTGTTCAAATGTAGCCCAAACAAGTTGATTGCAACCACCCACCCCAAAAAATGCATTAAATTCAATGAATCATTCTTTTCAGTGCATTTATTAATTTATTTGTTTATAATATACAAGAATAATACAGATATTCGCTTCATAGGAGAAGGTGCTCTTACATGGATACTTGCACTCTTCCACCTGGAAACGCTGTTTCGACAAAGGAATCGTTGACCAACCAGTATACAAGAGTTTCATCTTTCAGTAATCCGGGATCCACTTGGCAGGACAATTTTAAATGGTGCTCTGAAAAAAATAAAAGTTTGTTATGGTTTGTGGTTCTGCTTGTTTCTGTGATGTGACCTTTCTGGATTAGCAGACATCACATGGATTGCATGAATTTGATATTCAAAGTACTAAAGATATTTAAAGATATTTAAAGTCACTACTGGTAGGAATAATATAGAAATATTAAGTATTGCATTAAAAACATTTAAGACACATACAAATGTATAAATCCATATCTTACTTGATGTTTTTATAATCCTAGGAGCATCGACCGGAAAGAAACCTTAAAAAATAAGATTTTGTCCATGTGAACAAGCTTCATCAAAACAGTATGAGTGAACTCTAAACTGTGATGTGTTCAGGTTCAGTAAAGTACTAAACATACCTGCGTCAGCAATGTAAGGTAAACAATATAGAGATATCACTGCAGGTAGCATGAAGAGAGACCCTACAGAAAGAACACACCACATTTAAACTCACCATACATTTAAAATGAATACATTTACATTATTTCTCATCACAAAATATGACTTGAAGGATCTACAAGCCTTACCTGTGTGAAGATTTGTCCATTTCATGATTAATGCTGACTGCTTGCTCTCATAGACACTTACTGTAGTAACCAATCTGTTTAGGCTTTTATATAGAGGCTTTGGGGAAGTCACTGTTATGATGACGTATTCACAGAAGCTTTCTGAAGTTACACTGTAAAAAGTAAAAAATTGGAAAGAGACAGAGCGCAGCGCGTCATAACCTGAAAACCACGCCCACCGGGGGGGAAAGCGATCCAGTATTGCGAGAAGCCGCCTCCTTGTCATTTCTGGCTTATAACAAAAAACTGAATAATGCCTAAAAGCTGCTGTGTGACAATATGTACAGCTAACAAGCCAAAGAACCCAGAAATAAGTTTTTATAAGCTGTCTCTATTATGTGGCTAAAGAAGCTTTGGGGAAGTCATTGTAATGATGACGTATTCACAGAAGCTTTCTGAAGTTACACTGTAAAAAGTAAAAAATTGGATTAACCTAATAAAATTGAAGTAACCATTCACAATAAAGATTTTACATTGACCTAATGTTCAAAAACCATTCAGCTCAAACTAATTTTTTGCATTTCATATAAACTCTTTTCTGAATCTGGTGTAAATCAATTTTTTAAATTGGCTTAAAAAAAAGGTTTTTAACAAACTTGATCTAAATTGAGTATTCTTCAATCTGAAATATGTATTCATTGCAAGTAATATGAAAGGCTTCATAATTGGCATAATCTAAAAATTTTAAATTCTCTCAATATATATATATATATATATATATATATATATATATATATATATATATATATATATATATATATATATATATACATTAAAATGAGTCATAGAAGCATTCTTTTAAATATTTATTAAATCTTGTATGAAAAGCACTGTTATTTACAGACTTTTTTGGCAAAACAAACAAACAGTTCAAGTAATCAGTTCATTTTAAGTTGAATTTCATATGTAGCAGTATTAAAATATGAATATATCATATAAGAACAAGAATAAGAACAAATACCTAATGTAAATCAAATACAAAACATAGATATTGCCACATACAGTAAACAACAAACAACAATACTAATACGATGTGAAGGCATTTCTGCCATCCTGTGTGTTCCTCATAGCACTGAAATGGAGGCTGTCACAGTCAGTCAGAGTGAAGAGGTGACATACTGTATTGGGTTTACACTTTGCATTAACATGCGATCTCGGTGATCCGATCGCGCTGATCGGATCATCAGTATATCAGGACACGGCGCGTTTACATTTGTCACATAAATGTGGCTTCTGTATCTGGATGTGTGATTGGATCCCGTGCGGGAGACGCGCTGAATGAATAGCTGTCAATCAAAATGGGTACAGCTGTCTTTAGCCACATGATTTAGGGTTGTCGCGCTAACCACAAGTATTGTACAGTGCTACTGAGAAGCCAACAGCAGAGAATATCTAGCAACCCCAACAACCATGATGTTCACATTTTAAGCGTTATATTTTTTATCTTTAAAAGCCTTATGCAGCGTCCGCGAATGTTTCAGCCGGTGTAACTTTACCTGAACTTGACTTCCACCCGCATGCTTTTTATCAACAACAAAATCCGCGTGAAACATACATGACCGACTCCATGTTTTATTCTGCCTTAATAACAGGCTTTTGGCTCTGCCTGAACTTATATTTATATTTCTATTTTAACCATAAACTGTTTAAATTTTAATATGATTTAATTAAAAGAGCTAATAATTTCCTAAATTTCCTGTTCATAGTGCGTAAGTAGTAATGTAATTTACAAACACGTATAAGTAACTTTGCATAAAACCAACACTGAATAAATGTATTTGGTTAATGTTATTATGAAACAGCCGATTGACCAGAAAGAAGCGCAACATTCACGTTGATAGGTGGCCATGGAAACTCAAACATTATAACGATCCTGAATTCTGCAATTAAATATTAAATCTTTCTATGAATAGTTGTAACATATTAAACATATGCCTGAATAACTTAAATACAGTCAGCAGTGTTAAAATGATTTTGTATATCGATTTATTAAGATACTTTTAAGCAGGGGTGGTTCTAGGGTCAGTGGATATCCGGGGCTTAGCCCAAAGACATCCAAGCATGTGTCAAAAATAAACACACTTTTAATAGCTAAAACATGATAAACATTTTTTAAGTGGTATTATTTTTGCCAGATTAACTTTTTAATAGTGCTTATTAAAATAACAATGTTCCACTGAGTTAAACTATAAGAACACTTTACACTGATATCAAAGAAGTTGTTGACCTCAAAATAAAAATTCTGTAATATTTTACTCCATTTCTTGTCATTTTAAACCTGTATGGCTTCTGCAGAACACAAAATAATATATTTTGAAAAATATTAGTAACCCTAACACTACTCCCCCTTGACTTTGACTAATGTAAGTCAAAGGGGGGGCAACAGGTTTTTTTAACATATTGGCTCTTTTTTTCTCTCCACTTAATTCATTCTTCCTTTATTTTATCCACAACTGTTTTCTCTTTAATATACACATCTTAATTTTTCTTGTTGGATTTCTTTTTAATGTCATATTTTCCCCCTTTCACACTCATCTCTTAATTCATCCAGGATAAATAAAAATGTCATCCATGATATGTTCCTGGATCTCAAACTCAAACACAAGATTGACATCTCGTTGCAGGGCTGCAGAGCTATTTTAACATAAAATACACAATATTTCTGTAAATTACATATTTGTTTCTATTATATACCACTGAAAGCACTGTTTATATTGCACTGTATATTTAACAGTATAAACATTTTCTTAACCTTATCTTAAATAACTTTATATTAAAACTTGGCACTAAACTAACACATTAAATTCCTGAGTATGAATGTATTAATGATTATACATTTTCTGTAACCAGGTAGTGTTTTTGTTTTGATTTATTTAGGATTTTTTTAAGTTACTAACTTGACTTGGTTATGTTCAATCTCTGTAAAAATGAATAAGGCTACTGCTCTATGAGTATTTACACAGCAAGCAACATAAGCATAAGTTTTTAAGTTATGAAAATGTCATTAAGTATTCAAACCTTTGTTTGTTATATAAAATAATCCATGGTCTGTCATCTCCACCACTTAGTCAGTTTGTAAATATTAAAAATACAACACTGAGAGTAACACGAGGGTCGGTCCGAGGAGACTGTGTTGTTCCTCTAAGGAAAAGTGTATTTGGGCAGAGTGCCTTTTCAGTTACAGCAGCAAAGGAATGGAACTCTGTACCTCAGAACATCAGAGAGCTTACTACATACACTTTGTTTAAAAAACACTTAAAAAACTGGTTTTTAACACATCAGACATGTCAGCATTATTAAGAACAGGAATTTTCCCTCAACCCTATCTGCTGTTTATTTTATAGTAAATTGTATTTAGTATTAGGATTTGATGTATTTTTAGCTGTTTTATTGTTTTTATTATTTGTATTGTTGTTGTAAATTCTACATTGTGTTTTTAGGAAGACAATTTTAAGATCTGTCCAGGGACAACGGATGAAAAATAGCCTCTTGGCTAATTCTGGTGCATTTACAGAAATGTTAATTAATTAATTAACTGTCCCTGTCAAATAAATAAATAAAATAAAAAAAATAATGATATATACTTCAAACAATTCTTATATTGAGATGAGTGAGCTTCATAGCATATACAGTCTTTTATTTTTTGCACCTTTCACCTCATTTTTCCTATTTTCTTAACCTGGGCACTGATGACTCTATACGTGGTTTAGTATGTACATCTCCATCTCTACAGTATATGAGTAGCAATGCTGACATCGCGGGCACGCGCGTCGAATTTCTGGGTCGAAGAATCTGTTTCAGCCATAGACCGTAAAAAATATTTAAAAAAATGGGTTTCAGCCCATGCAGTACTTTTAAATAGTGATGGGCAGAGCGAGGCTTCATGAAACACTGAAACAGTTGAAGCAAATGTGCCGTATTGTTTCGAGGCTTCGAAACATCAATCCGAAACCGCCTCCACGGTGACACCTAGTGGTCACTTGCATGTATTACAGCCTCATTAATGGTTCAGACAAGCGCTAACAATCGTGTCCCACCTGTTGGGTGTGTGAATTAAATGATCGGAGAGTGGGTAAAGTGCTCTCGCTTTACATGTGGGTGTTAAAGGGATAGTTCACCCAAAAATGAAAATCCTGTCATCATCCACCCACCCCCATGTAGCCACAAACCCACACAAATTTATTTGTTCTGATAAACACGAAAGAAGATACCTTGAGAAATGTTTGCAACCAAACCGTCAGTGGACCCCATTTACTTCCATAGTAGGAAAAAATAATACTATGGAAGTAAATAGGGTACATGAACGGTTTGGTTACAAGCATTTCTCAAAATATATTCCTTTGTGTTCATCAGAACAAAGACATTTATGCAGGTTTGTAACTACATGAGAGTGAGTAAATGATGACAGGTTTTAACACGCTGTTTTCACATCTGAATGACAACTATGAGAGTTTGATTTTGAAACCTTCAGGTACCTTATTGTGAATATATTATTATAGTAATGGAAACTATGAGATGAATGCATTAACAAATAATGAGACATTAATAAAACAAATGAAGCAACAAAGTAAGACATTTGTTACATTTCAAAATTTTTATTCAAAAATATCAATTGCTCTGCGGTTGAAGGACTCAGCCTACTTCTTTTTTTACATATAATTTCCCCAGCCTTAGAAAAATTCTCTCACAAGGAACACTTGTTGCTGGCATGCACAGATACTTTTTTGAAAGTACATACAAATGTTGAAAAATAACAGCTCTGTCTTTCCAGTAAGACAGAGGATCATGTGTTCTTGGTAAAAATGCATCTGTCAGGTATTTTTGTACTTCCACAGTGGCATCAGCTGTAGAGCTTTGTATTGTCTGGGTTTCACGTATTCGATTGTCGAAATGTTCCCATAAATTGTCCTGCGATTCTGCTGTTGTTGTTGATGATGATGAAGATGAAGGACCTGCTGCTGACAGTTGTGGCTCTAAATAAACATGCAAAATCAATTAGTTACACAGGCTAAACTGATATGATATATCTCATGAAATTAGATGAAGACTGAAACTTCTCACCAGGAGTTGGAGGGTTTGAACGCATCAGTGATGCGCACTCCTTGGTTAGGTGCCTTTCAGCTCCCTGCGCTTTTGCAGGGTTTCCAAAAGCCACATGTTTGAACCTTGGGTCTCGCAGTGTTGCCAGAGGCAAGGCTCTAAAAGACTCGTACCCCCCACATCTGGAGTGCAAACCTTCTTGCAGGTGTGAGCCTGTTGAAAACAGGAGCAATACAAAACTATATCATTTAGAGCAATATGACAATTTTGGACTATAACACGAGTAGTATACTTGTTGTGACTTACCTAATTGTATAGTGGATTCGTGATTTGCACTTCCTTCCATCTCAAGAACCCCTTACAAACCTTTAAAAAGCCCAAACAACAATGGAGACACTGCAGTGGTGAATACTTCCTCCTGCTCGGTCGTTGGGTCAAACACGAAATCATAAGTGAACGCCTTGTCATTGCCAACAATCACCTAACCAAAACAAAGATTT
This sequence comes from Misgurnus anguillicaudatus, assembly GCF_027580225.2. Lineage (NCBI taxonomy): Eukaryota > Metazoa > Chordata > Actinopteri > Cypriniformes > Cobitidae > Misgurnus > Misgurnus anguillicaudatus. The sequence goes on from NC_073345.2 coordinate 13,086,604, forward strand.
ATGTAAACGACTGCCCGTGTATTTATACACATTCACGAAACTGAATGGCTCTAGACACATACTTGTGGTTCACCAGGCACAAAATTAAGACAGCACTGGCATCCTTCATTGATCTCTTTGGGAACCAGCGGTCGGCATCTTAGAGCAACCCTGACAGGAATGGCCTTTTCATCGTCCTTGGTCATACTGGAGGAGCAGGCGAGTTTGATTCACAAACTTATTTCCTATAAGAATAGCTGACAATGTAGTGTATACAAAACAAGATAAGCCCAGGCCTCGGACCTGCAATGGAGTAAAACCAAACTTATATTACCTAATAAAGTGCAAGTGGATGTGCATAAATATGCACGTTCGTTAAATAACTGCCATGTAAACATGACATTGATGTGATAGAGTAAAACCGGATGTTTAAATCGGCAGTAAAGTCCTTACCTGCTATTATCACAAACGATGGATAGATATTAGCAAACGATTCTTTTTCACACAAAAAGGTCGCGAATAGTTTCAAACGAGATAGGACAAAACATAATCTGAAATCCAAACGCTCGATACCGTTACTTTATTTAAAGACTTTACGTGTCACCGACATACAAATCCGCAAATCGGCCAAAGATGATTCCGTGCTTCTCTGTCCGATGCAGTCAAGTCTTCTTTGAAGCGTAGCCCTTTAGTGGTTAGTAGTGGGCTGTTTCTCAATTCCAAGAACGCAAAGAACGGACTTGCGTCCTCGTGGAGATCGGTCTTGCCAGGCGACCTTGGAAGAACGAACTCGGAAGTTTTGCCGCAATGACTTCTGGGGCGTGAAGCGATTTCAGCAAGTCTGCACTCGATGCATCCTCGATATCAAGAACACATCCGGGTATTTTCATGCGTCCTCTGTCCTTGCGTTCTTGAGAATTGGAATTAACTTTGACCGTTAATGATGACGTAGAGCGAGGACACGAGGACGCAAGATCGCTGAAGAACGCATATTGAGAAACAGCCGTGATGTTACATTTGAAGCGAGGCTTCGGAGCTTGTGTCGAGCAAAAGTGGGCGTGCCAGATGAAGCTTTAGGTGTGTTCGACTTCATGCGGCGCTGCGCAGACCGATCGGTGGCTGACTTGAAGCAGTGCATTCCGGTTCTTCTTCTTCTTCTTCTTCTATAGTGTTTAACTGGCGGTTGGCAACCAACTTATAGGAGCATTACCGCCACCGACTGGACTGGAGTGTGGATCAAGATATACATACAGAAAAAAAAAAAAAAAAACTCTATATTCTCTTATTTAATTCACATTCTTTAATAAACTTAATAACATAATCATATATATTGTTTGCTGTTTTCCCTAATATTCCTGATAATGTAAACTCAAAGTGTTTAACATTCTGTAATGATTGAATAAGGCGATTCCTCTCCTCATTATATTTTACACATTGAAACAAAACATGTTCAACTGTCTCTTGCTGATTGCAATGTATACATTCTCCAGTTGGGTGCTTTCCAATTCTATATAATGTACTATTAAGTCCAGAATGTCCAAGTCTAAGGCGAGTAATGATATTCCCCTCCCTTCGTTTCCTATTCTCCTCTCTCCCATCATCAACTGTTTCTTGTATATTATATAAGTGTCTTCCTTTATCATGTTCGTTCCAGTATCTCTGCCAAGCTGTTTTTGTATACATTCTAATGTATAATTTTGCTTCTGTTTTACTCAATGGAATATGAAGTTCTATTTGTTCTATTCTTAAAGTTTGTTTAGCCAGAATATCCACCATCTCATTTCCCTCCACACCAGAATGAGCAGGGACCCAAACGAATTGCGTAGACATGCCTTTAACTTTCATGTTATATATCTTACAGAATATTTCGTAAACAATGTCCATCCTTATTGAGGACCTGCATGATCTTATACTTTCAAGTGCTGAAAAACTATCAGATGCAATGACAGTATCATTTACACCTTTCTCTTCTATCCACTGTATAGCCAATAAAATTGCCACTAGTTCTGTAGAATATACTGACACATGGTTGGTTACTCTTTTCTTAATATAACATTCATACTTTGGTATATATACTGCTGCACCTGCAAAACCTGTATGAGGATCTTTGGATCCGTCTGTAAATAAAATTAAAGACTGAGGGAAATTACTTTCAAAATACTTTTGTACTATGTACCATGTAGGTAGTTGATTTGAATTCTCTTTTAATTCCTGTTTGACATTTAAGTCAACATTTGGCACTGAAAACAACCAAGGAGGAATAGGGGAAATTGCAACTGTGCTACTATACTGTAATTGATGTAATCCTAAATTGTTTGCTTTTGCATTTCCTATCCACCCGAAACTTGTAAAATTTTTCTCATTATGTTCCCAGCAATCTTTTAATATGTTTTTAGCAGGATGCTCTTCATTATGTCCTTGGAGATTTACCCAGTATGCCATCATCAATTTCTCTCTCCTGATTCTTAATGGCATTTCTCCCATTTCTACCTGCATTGCTGATACCGGGGAAGATTTAAATGCCCCACTACAGATTCTCAGGGCCTGGGCTTGTAGTACATCTAATTCCTTAAGATTGGATTCTGCTGCAGACATGTAAGCTATACATCCATAATCTAGAACTGATCTCATGAGAGCCCAGTATATGTTTTTCAGAGATGCTCTACTTGCTCCCCACTCCTGTCCTGATAAACATCTGAGTATGTTGATGACCTTTTTACCTTTATCCTTAATTTTATTCAAATGAACTTTCCATGTCAATTTGTCATCAAACCATACCCCAAGAAATTTGACCACTTTAACTTGTTCCAATTGCTGCCCATACAAATTCAAAGAAAGAGGTGATCTTTTACGCCCCCTTGTAAAACAAATAACTTGTGTTTTTGCAACGGATAACTTAAAGCCCCATTTATTGGTCCACTTTTCAACTTCATTAATTGCTTCTTGCATTTTCTTATTAACATATGTTACATTCCGGCCCCTAATCCATAAAGCCCCATCATCTGCATACATCGATCTCCCTATATTTTGTTCAACCTGAGAAAATATATCATTAATCATTATGTTAAATAATAGTGGACTACACACACTACCTTGCGGAGTACCATTTTCTGCAGTATATACTTTGGAATATTCTTCACCTACCCTCACTTGTATTTTCCTATTATATAAAAAATCCATAATCCAATTATATGTTCTACCACTAATTCCTAAAGATTTCAATTTAATCAGTAATCCTTCCTTCCAGAGCATATCATATGCCTTTTCTACATCAAAGAAGACTGCTACTACTACTTCTTTGTTGGTCTGTGCTTTCCTTATGTCTGATTCTAGGCACACAAGAGAATCCATTGTATTGCGACCCTTACGAAACCCACTCTGATATTTAGACAGAAGAGATTTACTTTCTAGGAAATATGTTAATCTCTCTGTGACCATTCGTTCCATGATTTTTCATAAATGTGAAGTCAATGCAATTGGTCTATAGCTAGTTGGATCTGATGGATCTTTACCTGGTTTAAGAATGGGGACTATTATTGCTTGTTTCCATACAGAAGGTAGTTTTCCTGTTTCCCAACTTAGATTAAACAGATTTAATATTATTCCCAACGTACTATCCGTCATGTGCGCCAACATCTTATAACATACCCCATCTTTCCCTGGAGTAGTCTGACGAGCTCTCATTATTGCTCTTTTTAACTCAAACATATTAAGTGATAAATCTATTGAATTTCCTGACACATCATTTTTCTCTAAAATCTTTGGATGCTCTCTTAAGGTTCTACTCCTACTCTTCTTTGCCTCTACTGAAAGATTATCAGAACTATGAACCTTAAGAAATGTTTGTACCAAGAGATCAGCCTTATCTTGGTTGCTGACAGCCATCACATCTCCACTACTCATCACTGGCAATTCATAACTTCTTCTAATTCCTCCCATTCTTCTTATCATGCCCCATATATCTGATAATTGTACTTCTCTTCCAATACTACTACAATATTGCCTCCAAAATTGCCTTTTTTGTGTTTTAATTGTTCTCCTTACTACTGCTTGAGCCTTTTTATACTGAATCAAAGCCTCATGAGAATGATACCTTTTAAGTTTCCTAAATGCTTTATTTCTTACTTTTATAGCTTCTTTACAATAGTCATTCCACCATGGTACACTCTTGGAACCCTTTGCTCCTGTACTTTTAGGTATCATTTCCTCAGCCAACTGAATAATTTCATTAACTATTTTATTATTGAATACATCTATATCCTTTCCTTGTTCCTCTCGAAGAGTCATTATTCTTGTTTCACATATTTCCTTAAACACTTCCCAATCTACATTTTCCAATTTCCATCTAGGAATTCCCTTTCCTTTTTCAAAACAGATTTCAGTGCCAACTTTAATCACTATCGGATAATGATCACTACCTACCGTAGAATCTTTATGCACACTCCATGTACTTATCCCTGCTACTGAACTAGATACAAATGTTAAATCTAGTACCGCTTCTGTATTACTTACACTATTAAATCTGGTTCCTTCTCCATTATTAATACATACCAAATTATTATCATCAACAAATTCTTCTATAACTAATCCATTTGCATCTGTACTATGACTCCCCCATAGCGAATTATGTGAATTAAAATCACCACACCAAACTATGCTATTTAGTCGTGGCCCCACAACATCATCTAATATGTTTTGACTCAGTTTTCCACAAGGATTATAATAATTAATAATATCTATACAACCTTTTTCAACCCATATCTTACTTCTAATTGATTCATACATAGAATTTATTTCCTCTACTTTATATTTTATACCATTCATTATAAATACTGCTACTCCTCCTCCTCTACCCACTTCTCTGTCTCTTCTTATTACACTATATCCCTTTATAATAAAATCTAATTGTGGATTTAGCCATGTTTCCTGTATACATATTACATCAGGTTTCTCTTCTAAATCATCAATATACTTTTTAAACTCTTGTCCATTTGCAATCAAGCTTCTGGCGTTCCACTGTAGAATGATCAACATCATGAAGATGATCCAGCCCATGTTTGAGAGGGTTGTGCTTCTTCATTAAGGGTATCTCTAACTGTTTCCCAGGCCAACCCTTTTATATCCAGATACTTCTCTGCTGACTTAACAATTATTTTAATCCTTTCATTACGACTTTTCGTCTGTGCTGAACAATTTATTATTTCTGCCATAAATAGTACAAACTCATTCTTCTTCACTATTAGAGTCTCTTCTTCCAATTTATCACATCCTTGACATTTTCCTATTTCTTTGTGCGTATTTTCACTTTGTTTTATCACACTCACATTTCCTGATACCTTTTTTGCTGCCTCTGCATAACTGATTCTCTGCTCCACCTTGACTCTTTGAACTTCAGCCTGCTTCTTGCTAACTTCACAACCACGATAAGCAGAACTGTGTTCCCCTCCACAATTACAACACTTTAACTTTGCACCTTTTTCACATTTTCCATACTCGTGTTCTCCACTACATTTACTACATCTTTGTTTTCCCTTGCATACTGCAGCAACATGTCCAAATCTCTGACATTTGAAACATCTAAGTGGTGGAGGTATGTATATCCTCACATTATAACACATGTATCCAATATATACCTTTTCCGGGAGAACATTTCCATCGAAAATCATCATAACCGAGGTGCTATCCATTAAACTTCCATTCCTATTTGTTTTCAAACGCTTGATCTCTCTAACATTTGCATTAGTTATACATCCTTTCAAATCTTCTACCGATGTGTTTACCGGGATTCCTGATATTACCCCTTTTACAAATTGCTTGCCATTGCTCATAGAACACTCCACTTTCTTTCCATTTATATTGTTTATTCTGATTGCCTTCTCTTGCTGTTTACCATCTTTACAAATAATCAACAATGATCCATTTCTCAAAATTTTAGCACTCTTTATTTCACCTATTTCCCTATTTAGCATTTTGGTTAACTGTATTGGATTCATACCTTTAAACGAGTCTTCTCCATGCTGAAATTTTGCAAATACTTTATATTCCTCACTCACTGCTTCTTCTACATTAGATCCCTTATCAGATTCACCTTCATCCGACTTACTCTGTCGTTTCTTTTTCCGTTGGTTCTTTCTCATCACATCCCAACCTTCACAATTCCCGCTACCTACTTCCATCTCTCCTAATTCCTTTCCTGATTCGTCACTTCCATCTGTATGCTCCTGTCCATTCACAGTCCAGTTGTTGCCAACCGTCTTAAGCGCCTTAAGTTCCCGATCTACCATGCGATCCACAGACAAACGACCTCCCGCGCTCCTTTCCGCCATTGCTCGGATCCCTCAACTCACCTCTGATTTTCCGTCTCTCTGCTTCGTGCATTCCGGTTAGTACTTTTGTCCGACTTAAGCTGGCGCTGCAGGCACGTGACTGTGTCATGTGGTTTTTAAGTACCACGAGAGCGATTCGAGATCAGCCGCCGGAGTCAGCCAGCGCAGCTTGCGAAGAGGAGCTGCACGGGCTGTAATGACGACACAGCTGTTTCACCATTGGTCGGATTCACCACATGACAACAATCACGTGTATTTCGTGCTTATTTTCACGCCCTCAGTTCCACAAATGCTCACAAATCTGTATTTTTATAACAGTTAAAGCTATTTTCATGTAGTCGCGATGTTATATTGTTTCATCTTCATCAAAATAAAAAGGAATAAAAAACGTAGACCCAACTACATTGGTATTTAAATAATTTATGCTTATTTTGAACTTTATTCTTGTAAAAACAGAAGCTGTAAGCCTCTTCAGTTCCACTCCTGCTCATACACGGACATTCAAAACAGTATAATTCACTTTTTATGTAGTTTACATCTTACAAATCATGTTTAATGCAATTAAGCAAGCAAACGGCACGTGATCAGCCATGCCTGACGTAAATGCAGCAAACTACGGGAACCACAGCGCGTCCGACTTCACGTCTCCGTTTTCAGCTCCTCCCCGCCTGCACGCGGCTAATCTCGCCGATCGGTTACATCCAGCCACAGCCGATGTCGAACACACCTTTTGATTCGAAGCTTGTGTTGTTAACGTTGAAATCACGTGACCAATGACAAACGAAGCTTCACTTTCTGATTAGTCACGTGCGCGCTTCGCTTTGCGTGTCAGAAGGTTCGAACCCTAGAGGTTTTTTATGAGTTATTTGCCTTATTCACATTTTGGTCCCACATAATACTGTATATATAATATTGTATTTATTTATACTTGTGTGCGCGTCTGTTATTATATGCATGTGAACATTATTCTGTACAATACAGTATTGAATCATATGAATATTAACTCATACTGGAATTTATTGCCACCCTTTAATGAGTAAATACATTTATTATATTGACCATTCACACACATGTTGTCTAAGCTTTATTTGTACACATAATATTAATATTCATCTGAATTTCATCAGCTTGTTGCTTCATTGACGGAGCTTTTTCCAGAAGCAACTGCTATATGTTTTATTAACCAAAAGATGGCGCTGTTTTCGACACCCTCGTTGAGGCTTCGAATCATGGTTCGAAACAGTAAGAGAAGTATCGGTGCTTCTTTCGAAGCTTCATTTCCCCATCACTAGTGGGTAGGTACTCGTTGTTTTTGGAATTCTTCCAGATAACACGTAACAGCAACAACAATTCGTGCTACAGAAGCTACTAAATCCTTCTAGCTTTATTACAGCAAAATCTATTGCTTCTATGCAAATGTGGTGACCAACAAGCGATAATGGACAACACCATACGTTGGTTATGCGCAGATGCTCAAAGTCTTCTCCATGTATAGTGTATATCTGTGGCAGAATTACAGCGCCCCATACTGGTCCGGCATATATACTACACCGCTTTCAGTCGGTTTCAGTGGTTTCGTGTTTACGGATAATTTTTTTAGAGCAAGGAAAAAAATATCGGATAGGGAATCCACCGGCTTCGTGTGGACATAGAAAGTTCATCAGTTTGTTAGTGTGTTAATTAAAGAAATGTTTCAAAGATTCTGAAAGGTGCCTGATTAGTGGAGTCAGGTGTTTCATATAAGGAGACCACATTACGATCTGCTCACTGCTACGACACATTACGCTTGACAAAGTAGTCCTGCTTCAAATGTTTTAATTGTGATTTTTTTTCACATAATATAATATCATATTTTAAATAATCTTTGCTAAAATACGCAGACTTTTAAAATTACAACTATCAAGATGATAAACATTTAAACTACAAGAATTTCCACTCAGGCGCAAGGATACAGTTTGTACCGGAGCAGCAAGAGTCTCTCACAACCGTTACACTTGTAATTTATCCTGAGTTGTGTTTTTAGAAAATGTAATAGTACGGTACAAGTTCACGGACTTGCACAGGGATGAATCAAAGCAAACGTGCAAGGACATTTAATGAGTTTGGCTGTGGATGCTTTGGAAGTTCTTCATAAAACGTTTGAGCAAAGATTAATTGATGATCAGAATTAAGACCATCTCCAGAAGAGTGAGCAATATTTGTGTTGTTTTTGAGTCTCAAGTATTTTAAGAGTCTGACTTCTTTCAATGCCTATTTGAAGTGTTATGTTAAATTGTTAGTCATTACCTGCATTAGCGTTTTTGAAATGTTGATTATTTTAGCATTGAAAGTGTTATAAATTGACAAAGTATTTTGATTTATTGAACCTTTACAGTTTTTTATTTGATTTCATATTGCACCTCCTTCATGTTTTGTGATGTTACAGATGAATGAAATGTTGAATATTTATGCTTAAAACTGATATTTACCGAACTGAAATTATTTTGCTTTTATTGGTTTTCAATTTAAAACAAATATATTATTTAGGTAAATTACAATTAAGCATTAAAAGTGTAATTATTATATAATAAGGGACCAGTCTAGTACCCATTAAAAACCCATACTGGGCCCTGGTAAATAATGTGGGCTTTATTAGTTGGGGCCAATATGGGCCCCATGTGTGTTGCCCAGCTGGGCCCCACATTAGCCCCACTTTGTTACTATCAAATTCATGTGGGCAACCCAGGAGGGGCCATAGTGGAACCCGTGGACAAACCCATTTAGGGCCCACATAGGAAGCCCATATGGGCCCCACCTTGCAATGTTGGCTGGGAAATTACAAAATGTAATTTTACTTAACAATCTAATAAGTTTAGGCTATTGGAATGAAAAAAATTATATCAAACAAAAAACAGTAATGTTTTACTTTTTACAGTGTACTCATATCATCTTGGACTTGGACTTGGACTTGGGATTTGTTGATCTTGGACATGAATGATGGAAAAATGTGTCATAACCTAAGATTATATTTCTAGATCCTGCCAAGTGGATCCCCGAATACTCCAAGATGAAACTCTTGTATACTGGTTGGTCAACAATTCCTTTGTCGAAACAGCGTTTCCAGGTGGAAGAGTGCAAGTAACCAAGAGCACCTTCTAACGAATATCTGTATTATTCTCATATATTATAAACAAATAAATAAATGTTTGTGTCTTTATATATGTTTCTCTTTGTCAAACAGAAAGGAAATAAATTTTAAAGCCTTGATATTTAAGCAATAACAAAACAATACAGCAAAATGCAGACTATTTTCACAATAATCATTTGTCAAGTTTAGAAGAAAGATCAGAAAACCAAAAAGATGGCATTCTTTGAAGAAACTTGAAGACACTTGGTGGATAAAGCTGGAATGAAAATATCATTTACAGAAGTCATTACTACTATCTGGAGTTTGTTTTGTTTGTTCTGCATTAAACAATATGTATTACCAAAGTTATTCAATTTGAACCAATGTTTTTGGTTTCTGTTGAACATACACATTTGTTAAAAGCTGTATATTGCCATGCAAAATATGTTGTGCCACACATTGTTACATGTCTATGCGGTTGTGCAATATCTTTGTATAAAAGTGGGACATCATTAAATATAAATTAACATTCTCTATTGTTTGTAAGAAGAAAACCAATTTAAGTTGTAAGATTTTTTTCTGTATTTTGTTCATTTGTTCATTTGTTTTTTGTAAGAAGGTAGCAACAACAAAATAATAAAAGCTTATTTATTGCAATTACCACTAATGGACAATTTGGATCATCATTTTAACAAGTCAAAGCTTTTGCGTATTAACACAAATAAATTAAAGTATTTAAACTGAATGGTTTCTTAGTATTTAAAATGTAAACTCACAAATACCCATAGATAGCCTATGGTAATTCACAGAAACCACCACTGTGATCTACTTTCAAATAAACTGTGCACCAAGTAAGTTCTTATCAAATTATAATCAATAGTTTTTTCTTAAGATGCCCTTAATACAAAGTTACTCCTCATAAAGTATCAGATCATTTATGTGACTTGTATTCATAAGGTGACAACTGGAGATATTTAGAAAGAATATTTTGATCAAATTTGCCTTTGCCTATAATCTTGTCATAAGCATTAATGGAGTTTCACGTTTGTGTTTGGGCTCACCTACCGGCTATCAGGGGAACTGCAGTTTTACTTTAAGAATATCTGGCGGGCACTGCGTCTGGTTTTTAAATGAATTAAAAACATTAAGCCTTAGGCTACTCAGTATACACACTAAAGGAGTAAGATAAGACATGTAAAATTAGAAAAAATATGAATTATAATAATTTTTAATGTCATGGCTCAGAACTGTAAATTAGTTGTGTATAATCCGTATGATCACATTCACATATAAAACAATGACTTAAAGGATTATAAAAAACAGGATAATAAGATAGATACAATAAATAAAAATAAATAAACACCACGATTCTTAATACATTTATATATTAGCTATAAATAATAAAGGTAACAGTTATCCTAAAAATATCTCTAATATATATATCTAAACACAGTTCTTTCTTTATTTATTTTTTAATTGATTAATTCCCAAACACTTTTGTACCATATACACATTTGTAACAACTACAAACAGTAGCCTAATCAAAACTTGAAGGAAAAATAGATTAAAAAAATAATAATTACATAAAATAAGGAAAGAAAGAAAGAAAGAAAGAAGGAAAGAAGGAAAGAAAGAAAGAAGGAAAGCAAGAAAGAAAGAAAGAAAGAGAAAGAAAAAGGCCAGAGAGGAATTAAGATGTGTGAATTAAGGGTTCTTAATTCTTTGACTTTCCAGTAATTTTTTGTTTTTATGCCATCAGTAAGACTCTTGCGCCATCTGCAGGATGTGATAAACAACAGTGGGCGGAGCTCGACGTAATGACGCAATGACGTTCGAAGGAGGGACTGATTATTTGAAAGTGGCGGGCCGGATCTTTCTTTAGAGGAACGGCGATTTGCGGATTTGTATGTCGGTGGTAATAGCAGGTAAGGACATTACTACCGATTTAAACATCCGGTTTTACTCTATCACATCAATGTCATGTTTACATGCGAGTTATTTAACGTTTATGCATGTTTATATTAGGTAACTTGCACTTGCACTTTATTAGGTAACGTTAAAATAAGTTTGGTTTTACTCCATTGCAGGCCCGAGGCCTGAGCTTATCTTGTTTTGTATACACTAACATTATCAGCAATCCTTATAGGAACTAAGTTTGTGAATCAAACTCGCCTGCTCCTCCAGTATGACCAAGGACGACGAAAAGGCCATTCCTGTCAGGGTTGCTTTAAGATGCCGACCGCTGGTTCCAAAAGAGATCAACGAGGGATGCCAGTGTTGTCTTAATTTTGTGCCTGGTGAACCACAAGTATGTGTCTTTATTACTAGTATGTGTCTAGAGCCATTCAGTTTCGTGAATGTGTATAAATACACGGGCAGTCGTTTACATAAATCTTTGTTTTGTTTAGGTGATTGTTGGCAATGACAAGGCGTTCACTTATGATTTCGTGTTTGACCCAACGACCGAGCAGGAGGAAGTGTTCACCACTGCAGTGTCTCCATTGTTGTCTGGGCTTTTTAAAGGTTTGTAAGGGGTTCTTGATATGAGCATGAGCTGTGATTCATTTCGCAGCGTATAGCAAAATAGATTTGTAGGGCCTGGGTACAATCTTAAACGGGACAAAATCTGACTTTTTCCATGTTTAAGTGCTATAATTGGGTGCCCAGTGCTTCTATCAACATAAAAAAATGTGAAAAAGATCAACCCCGTAACTTAGTTTTGGTAAACTATTCTCTGTAAGCATGTGGAAAAATAGCTCATTGAAATTTGGCTCCCCTTGTGATGTCTGAAGGGGATAATACTGCCCCTTAATCTGCACTATCCAACCACAGCACCGCCATTTAGTGCAGATATCAGCTTATTTGCATTTTAAAGGACGGGCCCCAAAATGACAGATTTTGCTCACACCTACAAAGTGGCAATTTGAACACGCTATAAATATTATCTATGTGGTATTTTGAGCTAAAACTTCACATATATAATCTGGGGACACCAAAGATTTATTTGACATCTTAAAAAGTCTTGTGAAATGTCCCCTTTAACAAATGTATGTAAGTTACAAATATATAAATAATTGACAACAGGCCATTGAATTATTTGAAAATAATGCACACAAAGGTAATGCGGCTTGAAGTGTAGTGCTGTTACACTGTGGGTGTGCATTATTTTCAATTATACCACAGGGCTGTTTAAATGCTTTATTCTGATTGGTTGAGAAATATTTCATGGGTATGCATTATTTTTCTATAAACACACACCTGACCTGTCAAATGTCTTAAAATAACCACCAGAGCATTGTGCCACATTACCCTGCTGGGTGTGCATTATTTTCTAATAATTTAAAGGATTTGTCCATTTTCTTAAAAAAATCCAGATAATTTACTCACCACCATGCCATCCAAAATGTTGATGTCCTTCCTTCAGTCGAGAAGATTTATATTTTTTGAGGAAAACATTCCAGGATTTTTCTCATTTTAATGGACTTTAATGGACCCCAACACATAACAGTTTAAAATTGCAGTTTCAACGGAGTTTCAAAGAACTCAAAACGATCCCAAATGAGGCATAAGGGTCTTTAGCGAAACCTTTGTCTTCTTTGACAAGAAAAATAAAAAATATGCACTTTTAAACTACAACTACTCGTCTATCTCCGGTCCTGTGACGCGCCAGCGCAACCTCACGTAATTGCCTAATGACCTTGAAAGGACATGTGTTACATATATGAGACGCACATTTGCGGACCATTTTAAACAATAAACTGACACAAAGACATTAATTAGTATCATTCAACATACAATTGTCCTCTTTCTCCACACTTGTAAACACTGAGACGTAGTTTCGCATGCGTCATCTGTGACCTTTCGGCGTGATGGTGTATTGCGTGAGGTTGCGCTGGCGCATCACAGGACAGGAGATAGACAAGAAGTTGTGGTTTTTAAAGTTATATTTTTGGTGAGTTTTTGTCTTTATTACACAGTGAGGTTAGGAGAGGACAGGAAAGTACAGGGAGGAGAGAGGGGTACGGGATGGGCAAGTGACCACTAGCCGGGAATTGAACTTGGATCGCCGAAAGTGCGAAAGCACCACATGTCGGAGCACTACCCACTACACCATCGGCTCCGACGAGAAGTTGTGGTTTAAAAGTGCATATTTTTTTCTTTTTCTTGTCAAAGATGACAATGGTTTTGCTAAAGACCCTCAATATGCCATGTTTGGGATTGTTTAGAGTCCTTTGAAACTCCGTTGAAACTGCAATTTTGAACTGCATTGGAACTGTTGTGTGTTGGGGTCCATTAAAGTCCATTAAAGTGAGAAAAATCCTGGAGTGTTTTCCTCAAAAAACATAATTTCTTCTGGACTGAACAAAGAAAGACATCAACATTTTGGATGACATGGTGGTGAATAAATTATTTGGATTTTTTTTTTAAGAAAATTGACTAATCCCTTTAACTGCCCATCGTCAATTATTGCTTGCATAATTTAAAGGACTGGAGTCAATTATTCAGCTTATAAAACGGTTACCACAAACGTAGCTCTGGTGGTTATTTTACGACATTTGACATAATGCATAAAATAATGCATACCCGAGGATAATTTCTCAACCTATTTTTAACCTTTATTAGAAAGTGCAACTTGATGCATGGTTTAGGTCGAATGTAAATATTGTAACATTTTAAAATTGCAGGCTATCATGCTACTGTTCTGGCCTATGGACAGACGGGCTCTGGCAAGACATTCTCCATGGGTGGCACGTATACGTCAGAACAAGAAAATGAGCCCACTGTTGGTGTCATCCCTCGAGTCATCCGACGAATCTTTCAGGAAAAGGCTAAATGCGCAGACTGTGAATTTGTATTGGCTGTGTCATATCTTGAGGTATAGATCATTGTTTGCATTATGTGGCATATTTTCTGTTTTATTTTAAATATTCATAATCGTGACTCATCAAAGCTCATTACTTTGTTTGATCTTAGATTTACAATGAAGAGATTCTAGACCTGCTGTGCACGTCAAAGGACAAACCTGTCATCAGTATCAGAGAGGATCCAAAGGAAGGCATTAAAGTGAGCTTTGTAACCCTGCTGAACCAAAATTGTCAATATGGACTGTGGCTATGAATCTCAGAGCATGCGGCGTAAATGTTACCTTAAATATGATGCTTTAATCCTTTGGCACAAGACCCATGCAGACCAGTTGTGTTTGATATTCTGTGGTATTTTTGAAGTTTGTACTTAAAAGCATACTGAATAGTTTTAGACAGTATCAGTAAGTTTACACATTACCAAATCAAAAGTTTGACCATATTGGTTCGATCGGATGTTCTGACTCTCATTTGGTTGTGTATGGTGTAGATTGTGGGCCTGACAGAAAAGGAGGTGTCCACTGCACATGAGATGGTGGGATGTCTGGAGTTGGGGAACTCTGCACGAACTGTGGGATCTACGGCCATGAACGCAGCCTCATCCCGATCGCACGCCATCTTTACCATATCACTGGAGCAGCGACGCAAAGGAGACAAGTATGTTTACTAAGATCACGTTCACATGACTGATGTGAGAAGGCCTTGACTCCAAACATTCCTCTGATTGAGCACGGGGCACCCAAGATGCCATTCACAGTTTGTCCATTAACGTATACAGGAAAATAGGGTCTTATGAGGGTTATAGTCCCTTGGGGGTAAAAATGACCCCAGAGATTAAAAGGGTGATTACAAAAAATATATACTTTTTTAATGATAGAAATAATATATCATTTGTTTCATTTACTTCCCATCTATACATTAATGCTGTGTTTTGGGAGATATGAAGTACTTTCATACCCGTTTACCACTCAATTCCACAACAATTTGATTTAAATTATTTTAGATCTTGATCTAGATGTTATGTGTTGAATTCAGCCATTTGGTTTTTAGAAAAAACAGATTTATGGTTACAGTTTAGGAAGTAAATCATTTTGACCAGCAGAGGCCCATAGAAACCCATTCATTTCACTGAATGTGGCCAACTGCTCAACTTCAGTACTTTATTTATACATTTTATGAATTTATGTTAATATATACATTAGAAAGGACAATAAAAATAAATATTATTTTAAATAGTATAATTTTTTTGTAGTTTTTGATGCATTTTGAAATGTCTGTTTTTACAAAATGCCACAGAAATTTGACTGCGTGTGTGTGTGTTACATCTTTGTTTTGCGTCTGTGGCTGTTTTTAGAATTGACCCCAAGGGTCTTATTAGGGTTAAATAACGTCACGTTTGTATCCTGAAGTGTTGGTAATTTTAAATGGCCAATGGTTTGTGAGTGTGACATCAGAGGCGGTTTCCCGGACAGGGTTTAGATTAATCCAGGACTAGGCCTTAGTTATACTTGCATCATTGTTTACTTTGGGATTTGTACATTTGCATATTGTGAATGTGAACATGTACTAACACTTACACACCAAAGGAAATGTAAAATCATTAATCTGAAAGTAGGTGCTCTTTAAAGATTTGCAAACTTTCAGCGTTATTTTATAAATGTCAACAAAAAACTAAATTACATTTTCCATTAACCAATGTTTTGTGATATCATGCGCTAGAGACGGTTCTTGTTTCGCCATATGAGGTCAAACATGACCTTTTCTGTCATCTTGCCTCCAGCCAAACGAATTGTGCCAAATACTAAAGAATGATCATGTAACTTTTACGCACGTCAGGTGACCTGTAAATGTGCAAAACATTCAGTTTCATTTTTGTGATGCATTTGCTTTTAGAATTGCCTGAAAAACCTCCTCATCCGAGCGTAAATACATTTTTGCGA
Organism: Misgurnus anguillicaudatus; assembly: GCF_027580225.2. NCBI lineage: Eukaryota > Metazoa > Chordata > Actinopteri > Cypriniformes > Cobitidae > Misgurnus > Misgurnus anguillicaudatus. The sequence continues at coordinate 13,102,817 of NC_073345.2, forward strand.
TTTATGGGAGTTTATGTGAAATTGCTGTTTCCATTGAGCGCATTTTCGCCATTTTAATATGCGCAATTTTGTGTTTGTAAAGGAGTGACATCATGATCTCCAAACTACACTTGGTGGATCTTGCTGGATCTGAGAGACAGAAAAAAACTAAAGCAGAGGGCGATCGCCTAAAAGAGGGTGAGTAGTACTAGATAACTTCAAACTAAGCACTATTAAATCTCCACATTGACAGATTCTGATGAATTAAAAATAACTAATACCTGCCTAACATACAGTACTGTGCACAAGTCTTAGGCCACCATGCCAGAATTAGATTTGTTGTTTTTGCAATGTTATAGTGATCATGTATAATTGTTTCTTAGTCTCTTTAGTAGAAAACATCCAGAAAATACATAAAAATGTGAATGTAGTATTAAAAACTATAAAAATGTAAACAGATGTGTCAAGTTTTTATGGTAAACTCATCTTCCACTTGAGCAATAGCAGGAAACTGACGATCTCTTAAACCTAAAAAAATTAAATCCTAATTTCTAATTTTAAAGAAATTAGCCTGTTTACTTCATTCTGCTCAAAAACGCTCAAAATGTGTTCACACTAAACACAGACGATGCCTAAAGAAGACATTTTGTCCTGAAAATTTAATTTTTTGTACATATTGCCTGTATTTTCTGTTTGTATCTTAATAAATATATTGAAAAACAAATATTGATGGACATTAAAACTTCTAAAACAACAAGTCTGGTGGTGGTGGCCTAAGACTTTTGCACAGTACTGTAAATCTCTATATAACATTTATGTGGCAATGTTTTATAAGATTCACTTATGTAATTATTTGTTATGTTTGTAATGAAAAGGAATCAGCATTAATCGTGGACTGCTGTCTCTTGGAAACGTGATCAGCGCGCTTGGTGATGAAAGCAAGAAGGGAACTTTCGTACCATACAGAGACTCTAAGCTGACGCGTCTCCTGCAGGGTAAGACTGATACGTTTAAGATCTACGTTCATATGGATCTGTAGTTTTTAACATTGCTTTATAATGAGAAACTTCATGCAAATGCTTCTCAAAACCTTCCCTAGACTCTCTCGGAGGAAACAGTCACACGTTAATGATTGCGTGCATCAGCCCAGCGGACTCCAACATTGAGGAAACCATCAATACGTTGCGATACGCCGATCGTGCCCGTAAAATAAAAAATAAACCGATTTTGAATGTTGACCCACGTGCAGCGGAAATGAAGCGACTCAAACAGCAGGTACCTAGAAATTTTATATTTTTTAAGTGGATATTTGAGCAGTTATAATTCAGGTTAATGTTTTCAGCTTCCTGTTATGAAAATTCAGCTTTATTGTTTTTCTAACTCAGGTTCAAGATCCTCAAGTGATGCTGCTACACGCTCGTGGAGGAGTTGCTCCTGTATTGACTGGGTATGACGTCCTTATGTCTCTACAAAAATGCAAAATTGGGACGAGAAATAAATCATCTGTGCAGTTGTGGATGTGACAATATCTTTGTTTCCATAGGTCTGAGCCGGCAGATAACGTCTCAAAGATCCTGGAGCTGAACCGCAATCTACAAGATGAAAACAGCAAGCTGAGCCGAGAGCTGAGTGAGGCCGTAGGGCAGACGGCGCTCATGTTTGAAAGAATTATCATGGTAATGACATTTTTAGCTCAGCAGCAGGTGTTTTTGTTAACTTAGTTAAATAAAAGCTAATCTTCTAAACTGGCATGGTTTTTCTAGACGGAGCAGGCGAATGATAAATTGCAATGCAAACTGGAGGAGTTAAGGCAGCATGCAGCGTAAGTGTCAGCTTTTACTGATCAGTGGACCAATCACATTAAGCGATTTATTGACATGTTTTCAATGCAGGTGTAAGGTTGACCTACAGAAGGTTGTGGAGACTCTGGAGGACCAGGAATTGAAGGAGAACGTGGAGGTGATTAGGAACCTTCAACAACTCATCCTGGAACTGCAGGTGAAGATTACAAACACACGTGGAAGATTCCTGCAATTCTTTTGAATGTTAATAGTGAATGCACTTCTATGTCCATGAGTGTAATATGACTTCCTTCAAAATGTGCAATGTCATCTTTTAATAGAGTGAAAGTGCTGGGATCGCGGCCACCATTGATGCCATAACCTCGGGCAATGCCTCGACTCTTGATCCACTGACTGACGCCGCCACCACAGCTGCTGGCTCACCAGTGGTATGTGTGCCACTTAGTTAAAGGGCACCTATTATGCAAAATCCACTTTTACAAGGTGTTTGGACATAAATGTGCGTTGGCAGTGTGTGAACAAAAATCCACCAGTCCTATTCAACCAAAGCAGTCTCATTAGCCATGCCGTTTTGATTCTTTTGTTAATGTGATGTCACACTGATAAAGCTCCGCCTACAGCCACTCACTGACAGTTTGGCATTGCTATTATTTCAACCCTCAGTGAGTTGTACGCAGTCCAATATCTCAATAGTGAGACACTTTTGTCTCAGATTGTATTCACAGCAATCAGATCTATTTTAATGGAAAGCTCCCACTGTCTCTGGTAAGGGATTGAGGAGCTGTAACTCATTTGCATGTTAAGGTACACACACAAAAACAGCACAGGAACTCCCACCCAAACAGGCATTTTGGACATGCTATAATAAGTAATCTGTGATGTATTTTGGGCTAAAACTTCACAGACACATTTTGGGCACACCTTGAGACTTGTATTACATCTTGTAAAAATGGGTATAATATGTGCACTTTAAACTGCTATGTTTTGCAAAACTAATATGTTTTCAGGGCACTGATGTCAAATATGTATTGGTTTTGTGCTTAACTTTAAGGTCTGCAGTGCTGATCCTCGGGCCAAAGATTCTCCTGAAGCATACACGGCCCAGCATGCACTGCGGCAGGCTCAGATGTCTAAAGAACTGATTGAGCTCAATAAAGTTTTGGCTCTGAAAGAGGCTTTCGTCAAGAAGATGTGTCAAAATGACAGCCATTTGGAACCGATGCAAACAGAACATCAGGTGAGACTTGAAGTGTGTTCACAATTGGCAGATTTGGTTAGATTGAAATAAACTCGTTGGTGTGGTTCATTTGTGTAAGTCTGAATGCTGCCACCTGAACCATGGTGCGCACCAAACAAGCAGACCAAGACCGCTGAATTATGTTTCCGACTTTTGGTTTAATGCAGATCTATCTTTTTTTTTTCAGGAGAACATTATGAGTTTGCACACTGCAGTTGGCTCCCTACAGAAGGAAAAGGAAGATCTCATCCTAGCCCTCCAGTCTGCTAAAAAGGACACTAATCAGGCCAAGTAACTCCATATTTTTTGGCCTATTTCCATCTGAATTTAAACTGTCTGCACTTGTTTCCATGTTCAAGAGTTAAGCATTTTTGCTTCCTTCTCACTCCATGTTTCACTCTAGACTCAGTGAACAACGCAGGAAGAGGCTTCAGGAACTGGAAGGACAAATCACCGAACTAAAGAAGAAACTTCAAGACCAGTCCAAACTGTTAAAGCTCAAAGAGTCGTCCGTGCGCAACGTAGCCAAACTCAACCAGGAAATCCAGGTTTGTTCGCAGTGAACGTGAACTGGCAACCAAAGTTCATTTGCTGAAGATCATTTTGTAGTGTAAATGATGACTGATGTGGTGTTAAAGTGGATGTGTGCAGGCTATGAAGTCTCAGCGCGTTCAGCTCATGCGGCAGATGAAGGAAGACTCTGAGAAGTTTCGTGTGTGGAAGCAGAAGAAAGATAAGGAAGTTCTGCAACTTAAAGAAAAGGTGGGAGACCTCAGATGTTTGTTTGTTTGTTTGTTGAAAAGTTGCTTTTTGTGTTTGTTTCAACTTGTTTTGGTGGGTGCAGGATCGTAAGCGTCAATACGAGATGCTGAAGCTGGAGAGAGACTTCCAGAAACAGGCCAGCGTCCTCCGCCGCAAAACTGAAGAGGTGAGCTGTTACTCTGACTGCAATGCGAGTCTTTTGAAAGCAATAACATGCTCCAGAAGTTTTCTGGAAATTAAAAATTATCCATTATTCCCTGACTTTTTAAGCACGCATGCTAAACTGTTTGCTTTAAATGCTTATATCTTATGTATGTTTAATAATGAATGTTGATTCATTCTAAAATGTTTTTTGGCATACTTGTGTTTGACACATGAAAAAGTCTCGGGTTACGTATGTAACTGTTGTTCCCTGAGAAGGGAACGAGGCACTGCGTCTCCCTTGCCATACTTCCTGCGTCCCCGTAATGCCTTTGGCAATATTTCAGATAGCGATATACTTCCTGGCTCCCATGTCAACCTGTCTTTGTCGTTAAGCCTCACCATTGGTTGAATTTGTTATACATATTCAGATGCACTTACCCCTGGAGGGGTCCCCAAAGTGTCACCGCAGTGACGCAGCGCGAGTTTCCTCGAAAGGGAACTGTAACAATATATCTTAAAAGGTAACATGATGTAACCTTGCTCTCATTTGAAATGTGTCCCCACATTTAGTCCTTGAATTTGAGGGAATTGGACCTGGAAAGTCCTTGAAAGGTCCTTAAATTTGAAGTTAACTAAGGTGTTGGAACCCTAAATGCATAGTTTATTTTATTTGTGCATGTACACAGTCGTTTAACGCATATGCATTAAGACAAAATGCAATGCATCTCCTGTACTACCCCTGCATGTGTGACCTACACGTAAAAGGTAAAAAAATCCGGCAGTGTGTGAACAGTATGTGCATACTATTCTGATGAATGCACGCTGTACAAGGACCCTTGCGTATACGTAAAAAACTGAACTATAATTCTAGCTACTGAAGACTGATGTTGGGCACGTTGCGAGGTATAACATTAGCAGTTTAAAATTAATGTGTTTTGCAGAACAAACCCGAGAAATATTGTGTGTGCTGTGCACATTGAGTCCTTTTTCAGCCCACCATCTGTTTGCCAAGAGCGCTTGCGACATCATGTGGCTTGGCTGTACGTTCATTTTCTAGGGGTTAAAGCCTGAGCCTGAACATTTTTGGGGGGCAGACACGTTGTTGAAACTGACTAGTAATGTATCTGCCATTGCTATTAGCACCTGACCGGCTCAAACTACAGATTATGATGGGCTATTTGAAACACCAATATAAAGGTTACTAACTAAAACATGGCGCAAACTAAAAACTTTTTGTTAAACTTTTTTGTCATCATTCACTATATGCCAAAAAGTAAAACATGATCAGACTTAACAAATTCAGTCACTTTGTGCTTTTAAAGGTTAATACATCAATGTGGTGCCCTTTGAGAGTAAAAATAAGTGACGTAGATCAGTAATTCTTAACGTTATTCCTGGAGGCCCACTGCTCTGCACATTTTGTATGTCTCTTTTATCTGAAAGACTCAGTTCAGTTCATGGAGAGCTCTTCTAATGAGCTGATGATTTGAATCAGGTGTGTTAAATAAGGGAGACATACAAAATGTGCAGGGCAGTGGGCCTCCAGGAATAACGTTAAGAACCACTGACGTAGATTATGATGAATTGTATGTTCTTAAAAATCTTTGGTTATATGCATGCATGGTAATAATAGGGCACACAAATGAGATTCACCATTGGTCAAACATGTTTAATGTTTAACAATTAGTGGTGGCATTAAAAACAGATTTATTACTGAACACCAAGCAACCTTTGCACCCTAAATTTTAAGTGGATTAACATTTAAGGTTACTTAATTCAAATGATGTTTGACTTTCCAGACACCTAGGAATTCAGTCAAGTGCATTTGCCTTTTGCATTGTTCTTTTTGCAAAGCATAACAGTCAAGAGCTACCCATTTCACACACACATGCAGGCATGTTTGTCATTATATTATTAATCGTACGCGTTAACGCACACACGCAAACCAGATTAACGAACCATCAGCGAATGCGTGTGTTTGTCAGGATGAAGTCGGATCTGGTCATGTGGATGCATTAACGCGTGTGATCACAGAATATTATAATGCAAGCAAAACGTTTTGACACAAACGAAACTTAATACTGATATCAAGAGACAGCATTTGAAATGGACAGTTTTGTCAAAGCAGCCCCTGCTTCTCTTAATTTTTTTAAATAATAAACATTCACTTATTGACTATTTGTTTGTTTTTACAGGCGGCTGCTGCTAACAAGCGACTCAAAGATGCTCTGCTGAAGAGAAGTGAAGTGGCGGAGAAGCGTAAAGATTTTCAGAGCCGTGGAGCAGAGGGCGTCGCTAACAGAGTCAAGGCATCTCATTTAAAGACAAACTACAACAAGAGAAATTTGACCCTGTCTGTCAAAATTGTTTTCTAGAAAAACTCATCCTAATGTAAAGAACACTGTGTGAAAACATAACCTTGATATCTTTAAAACTGATAGAGTGAGATCATGTCAAATATTGAAATCAAAATTCGATACTCCAAATCTCATTATTAGACTATAAAAATTTTGCCTGGATTTTAAGGACAGGGTCACATGGGTAGCCATTTAAATGGTCTATTCTAGCTTTAACACTGCATAGACTCTGTCCTAAATTCTGTCTTTTTTTGATTGGTTTAGGCTTGGTTACTGAATGAGGTGGAAGTGCTTGTGAGCACAGAAGAGGCCCGCAGACACCTACAGGACCTGCTGGAAGACAGGAAAATGCTGGCAGAGGAGATCTCACAGCTCCGGCAGCAGATGGAGGCAGGAGAGAGGCCTGTAGCCAAAGTCAGGGTGAGAATCACACAAACCATTTTGGATGAACACAGCAATTTTGGAATTCTGAACACATTTGAAAACTACATTTGAAACGGGGTGCATGATTTGGAAACACTTTGGAAAAGGGAGTCGGGCCAACTACCAAAACACACTTGTAGCCAATCAGCAGTAAGGTGTGTGTCCAGGGCCGGCGCCACGGGGGGCGTTGCCCCCTCACTGGCACTATCCCGCCCCCTCAGATCATCATTAATGTTGAATTGGATTTTAATGATAAAATGCCCTATTTAAAAATCACATTTGCCTTGTGTATTGTCTTCCTAAAGTGAATTTTATAGTCTAATTATTTAACAAAACAAAAAAACAAGTGTGCATGTATTCTACCGTGACACACGCCCACTCCATGTGTATAGGCTTGTTCGGCTTCGTGCGGCGCCGCTGGAACTGTCAGGCGGGGGCATCAGAGTGCCGCGAGAGCGAGACAAAATTACACTTAGTGTGATTTCTCGGGTCGTTCTCGCGGTACTTTGATGTCATCCGGCTGTTGGTTCTTGCGGCGGCGCATGAAGTTGAACACAGTTGACGCACGCCGACAATGAGCCCGCGTTCTGAGTCTCAGCGGGAAATCAAGATGTCGAAGTGGTAAAGTATATAAAAAGCTACAGACAGGAGTGGGAGAGTGACCTGGGCCTGCCCTGTAGCAATGGATATATGGAAAATAGCACTGCAAGTTCTGCAACCGGACTCCGGATTGTCACACATCAATTAATGCCGTGGTGTGGATGAATTATCGGAGCATTTCAGGTGCTGAGATCCAAATGTTTGGCTGTCATTAAGTCAATTCTGGCACCATGAGCTTCAGCCAGACTGTACATACTTTTGAAAAGTTCAGATGTTCATGTTCTTCAGCATCCTTGCAAGTTAACGTACAACAAACAGCCTATTATTGTTCTGCATTTAACGTTAAAGGTAAGCATGTACGAACACGATCTCTCTCTCACACACACGCCTGTTTATCAGGAGTAAATAGATAAAAAACAGACATTGTTGAATTTATAATTAACGAATTTGAACAAGCCTATCCTACAACATAGCTGTATGTAAACGAGTTGTCATTTTGCTATTGTGGTTCTCTAGCTGCTTAATCGCTAGCTTATGGTGCATTACTTGTGGCAGTTAAAATAACTACGTTATATGATCAAATTTAACCAAAATGTTGATAAAATGTTGCGTTTTGACCGTTTTTGGACTGAAAACCATCAACTCTATTTGCCAACACTGTCCCCCACCATTATGTAAAATTTCTTGAACTAACAGTTTCTGAAAGCAAACATGAACATTTCATAATTTCAAGGATTTATATTGCATTAACTAATTTCACCATGGACATTCGAAAATGGATTAAAAAGAAACTACAGCAACTGCCACTACCTCTGGGTCTGAACTTCAAATGAGCAGTGTTGTACTAATATGTAACCTTAGGTATGTGGTTTTTGTTGTTGTTGTATTGTTTAGAGCTCTGTACGTTGCTCACTATAGCTGTAGTTTTTGTTAGGAATAATTGACGACGGGCCATTGAATTATAAGAAAATGATGCACACCAAGGTGGTAATGCGGCACGACGCGAAGCGGAGTGCCGTTACACCGCAGGTGTGCATTATTTTCAAATAATTCAAAGGACCGGAGTCAATTATTCCACTTATACCACGGTTACCACAAACATTGCTCTGGTGCCTATTTTTAAGACATTTGAAAAATTAGGTGTGCGGTTTACAGAAAAATAATCAACACCCATAGAACATTTCTCAGCCAATCAGAATGCAGCATTCAACAGACCCGTGGTATAAGTGGTTGTATTACAGAGATGTTTGGTTATAACACGTTAAAACTTAATGTACCAGACCTATGTATTTTCTAGCTAGGGGATATTCATGTGATCGCCCCCTCTGGTATTTTAGACGCCCCCTCATCAGCGCTCGGCTGGCGCCGGCACTGTGTGTGTGTGTATACTAACAGACATCGTTACCTGGGTTGTGTATGTGTGGGGTGGGCCCATGGATTAAAGTTCTCCGTCGTAGCGACGGATTTCCGTCGATTGCAGCGAGTCTACGACCGATTTCCGTCAGTTGCAAAATTATTAAATTAAAGGAATAGTCTACCCTTTTGCCATATTAAACTGTTATTACCTCAACCTAGACGAATTAATACATACCTATCTTTTTTCAATGCGTACACTGTGCAGCGCGTTGTGAATGTGTTAGCATTTAGCCTATAGCCCCATTCATTACTATGGTACCAAAAAAAAGTTTTATTTTGTGGCAACATACTTACTGGTATAACTCCTCATGTAACAGTCTTTAAATAGGGAAAACACGGAAGTGTTTGGTGGCTTCCATGTTTGGTACCATAGGAATGAATGGGGCTGGGCTGGGTGCTGGCACATTCGCGACGCGCTGTACAGTGCACGCATTGAAAAAATATAGATATGTATTAATTCGTCTAAGTTGAGGTTATAAAATAGTTTAATATGGCAAAAGGGTAGACTATTCCTTTAACTTTTCATATAAAGACGCCGTGTATTCACCTTGTTAAGTGGAATGTGATCAAAGCCTGGAGTGGAGCGAAATCACGTTCCTCTCTCCACTGTTAGCGTTCTGTAATCACTACGCACCAGACAACTCCGGGTTTTCTGGCTGAATCTCACGTTAAGCTGAGGAAAAACTGTATTTCTGCTAGCATGGACATACTTGTAATGCAGGAAGGATCCAATGTTTTGGACATCGATAAAGGTGTATAAGACCAATGGAGATTAACTTGGCTTAGCGAAATGAGGAAGATTGGCAAGCCTTTCAGTTCGTGAGCTAAGAAAATCAAACAGCCAGGTAATTTACGTGTCTTTGCACAGTAAGCCTAGGGTCCTGTATTTTGGGGGTAATTAAATTGTCTCATACGTGATCGTTTTTGACTGCTACGCTGATCTAACCAGTGGCTGATACAACGAGTTTGTTAAACTCATGGGTAAACTTCACGTGGCGCCACCAGAACCAGTCAGATGACATCAAAATCCCATGAGAGCGAACCGAGAACTCATTAGACGAGACTGCTTCTGAAATGCTCTCGCAGTACTTTGATGTCATCCAACTGTCAGTTCTACAGTTGCATGTGCGCGTGGTCAGGAAATCTTGACGTTTGTACATGTATCCGCATTTAAAGACAAGTGATTTTAAATGAAAACAATAACAACAGTCTTAAATATGCGCGCTGTTTCTGTGTGAGGGGAATAAGCAAGTCGCGCATTCGCTTCTCTTTGAGCTTGTGAGTATTTTTGCCGCTTTATTGGCCTTAAATACACATAAGGTTATGCGTCAGAAATCCTGTTTTTGCAAGTATCCTCAAACACGACCATTTAGGGCTTAGGAGTAAATAAACAGCAGAAAAAAGGGTAAATTAAATTTTTTGCTTATATCTGTCACTAATGTTAATCAAACAATCAATCTCTCACTGCTCTTAAATCAATTTATACCTTTACTAAGATATATACATTATTGTTTATTATCCTTATTTCATCACTGACTGTTTATCCTTAGTGAGCTTGAATTTTGCTCTTGTGTAATATACGCACGTTGCGCACAATGTGTTGTTTTAAGTGCATAACATTGCGTATAAAATAGCACCTCAGCTCTGCCTCTATTGTAAAATAATAATTTGTTGATAAAGGGTACAGTCATTCAATGTACAACTGTCACTATGATTACAGGCGTCCTGTGTGAATTGTACACGAGTTTTATTCGAGTTGCTCGTTCAGGGTTTAATTCATACATACTGTATTAGAGCTGTGACTGTAAGCTGTTGTGTGAACAGAACAGACCCTGGATTGTTCGTTTATGTGCACTGAATAATATGATAAAGTTGTATTTGTTCACATTAGTAAATGCATTATATAACATGAACAAACTATGAAAAATATAGAGTATATAAGCATTTATTAATTCATGTTTATGTCCTTAAAGTTATTGATGTTATTGTTAGTTCATGGTGCATTAACTAATGTTAACAGTTTCAACCTTGATTTAAAAAAAATGTATAAGTAAATGCCAAAATTAATAAGATTTACAATTAATAAATAATTAAGATTCATTAAAGATGGTGATATTGGTATTTCTTTTTATATAGTGAGTTATTTAGCTGTTTCACCTTAATCTGAAATGCCCTGCAAACTACATCTTACAGAATTAATTTTTTTAGTTTGTCACAAGTAGATTAACATGACGGGATAACGTTTTTAACCCTTAGTGCAGGAGTCACAAGTGTTTTGTTTTAGACAGGTAATGGTTATTAAAGGTAATGGTTCAATTAAAGGAAGGTAAAGCTGTAAATTAACAAACTATATATAAACCTATCATATGTTGTAATTAAGTGTTTATTCACAAAAACACATACTCGCACTGCTGCTGTATTTCATAGTGACAGTTGGCAACCCTATAAATGCCACAGTAGACTTCAATATGGCATTAATGGCAAAAACATCTCCCCTTAGGGGCCAGTCACACCAAAAGCGTTTATGGCAGTTGCAGGCGCCTTTTTTGAATGATATTCTATGGGCAGGGAGCGTTTGCACGCTGTTTATGCGTGCCGAGCGCCTTGCGGTTTTTGCCGCCTGCCGCGCACGCGTTTTTGAAGGAACGCTGAGAGCGGAGAAGCGCCCGAATGAGGGGAGAGGCGGGCCTTACGTTGTGGTGAGGGAAGTTTACAGTTGCTTTGAAGAACCGGACTCCACTCGCTCACTCTCTCCTGCGTGTTTGTGCACCTCTTACCCTCAAACAAGGTCAGAGCAAGCGCCCTCTTTTTAAAGTTTCTGCTAATATGACAGTTAACAGCAAAAGAGCGCTCACGCTTCAATATTTGATTGACAAGACACCTGACAGCTCGGTGGTTGCTTAGCAATATGAAAAGCCGGGTTGCACTGCTCTTTTTTTTAAAAAAGGCAGTGCGTCGCGCCTTGCGTTTGCAAGCGTTTAAAGGGCTTTTGGTGTGACTGGCCCCTTAGAATGCTATTGGTCTCGCATGTTTACAAGGAATATGACTTGGCCTGAAAAAAAATTCAGTCAGAAGAATTTTTTTCACTTTAATCCATGTGTGGGTCTATCAAAAGAAGGTCCAGATTCTATTGGTGAAGGGGCATGTTCAAGTGATTTCAAATGTCAACATTGGCTTTCAGAGATCATGCACCCTGCCTTTAATGGAATGACACACAAAAAGGTTTGCCCATGTTAGCCCGTATACGTATAATTCAGCGATGCCTCACTGAATGCCTTATTCTGCTGTCATGTAATGCGTTTTAATGCTTTGCTTTTTCAGCGTCGCACGTTTACTATCTCAGAGCTGGAGGGCCAGAGTGATCTGGAGGCTTCCATCAGCAAGCAGGTGGAGAGTCTGGAGACAGAGATGGGTCTCAGGTCAGATGTTATTGCTTGCTGCCAGTCTAGCAATGCCCCATTTAAAAAAAAAACACACACACCCTTCTCCATGTACAGTTTCTGAAAGTATAGCACACAAGTTGTATGAACTAATGAAATAATTTTACATTACACACAACTCTCTTTGTCTTTTTGATCTCACAGAAGTGCTCAGATAGCTGACCTGCAGCAGAAGGTTCTGGATGCAGATAATGAAGGTCGAATGAAGCAGCGCTGGGATTCCATCACCACCATCATAGAGGCCAAAAGCGCCCTGAAAATCCTCATGGCGGAGGTGAGCCGTAAAGCAGATAGCTGAGATGTTTTGGGGATATTTACACGTTGTACTGCAAATGTGGGTTGACTGACTCTTATTTTCTGTACCCGGTTCAGGTGGTAGCTTCCAAAACTGCTAATGCCAAGCTGGAGAGTGAGCTGAAGCAGGAGAAAGCCAATCTTTTGGACATGCAGAAGATGCTGAGTGATGAGAGGAAGCTCATGTCAACTATGGACATGGAGCACCAGAGTCGCTTGGTGGAACTGGAGCAGAGACACCAGGAGAAGGTCTGCCTGTCAAAGCGACATACAAATGAGATGGCATATGTTCATGAGCTTTTTTAAAGTGCCGTTTTCATTCAAACTCCTGAGCTTGGTTGTCGTGATTGTCTTGGGGTTGTTTTTCATTTGAGTCATCTTTAAAATAATCAAACCCCTTGAAGTGAAATAAGAACAGAGTTCCCTTATGTTAACACAGTTTCTGTGGGTTTACATGCCAATTGTGGTTAAAATAAGCTATTATTTGACCATCACTAATGTTCAATTTGTGCTCCAGGTTTTGTATCTTCTCGGGCAGCTTCAGAATAAGCCTGTGAAGGAGGAGGAACATGAGGAGGTGTCTAAACGGGAGAAAGAACTACTGCAGCGCCTGCAGTTCCAGGTGTGATTTTAATCTTTTTAAAGTATCTGGATTTTATTTTTTATTAGAAGGACAATCCCAAAGTGATGGGAGTGAGTGTCTGCTCCTTCATAGTGGTTACATGGAAACAGGCACCCAGCTGCTACTAATGGCGCTTTTCCATTGCATAGCACCCCACGGTTTAGTCCAGCCCGGGTCGTGTCAGCTCACCTTACTTTGGCGTGGTTAGCTTTTCCATCGAGTTTAGTATCATTTCGCAGTGGGAGGGATTATAGGCGTGTCGTTATATTTGCGCTGCCTGCTGTGACATCATACAAGTGAGAGCGTCGTTGTATATTCCAATACAGTTATTTATTTCTCAGTCCACCACAAAATTAAAAATTTACCACCACAAACAGATGTTTGCACATCGCGTTTATCACTATACCTCTGTCTCACATGACAGTTTCTGTACAAACACCCGCGGCGTCAGCCGACGCCGCTCCGCGGAGCCTCGTTTAGGTTGCATTTAAGCATATATAATACTGACGTGCTCGTCGTAAATGTTCCGCCACAAACTGCAAGTCTGGAAAAAACTGTTATGGTGTCACTGATTCTCAACCTGTGGATGTTTTTCAGACAGAGCATGCTAGCATTGAGGTAAAGCTAATTTTACATTATAGGGATGATGTGATTCTCTCAGACCAATCAGTGATCTACAGTGTTTTCACGTCACGTTTGGTATCAGCTCGGGTCGCTTGGAACCCCAACCGAGGTGGTACGAAAAAAAGTATCGGGTACTACGTACTGCACCCAATGGAAAAGCTCCCAAAAGTAAGCCGACCCAAACTAAACCAAACCAAACCGTGGGGTACTATGCAATGGAAAAGCGCCATAAGACACAATGATTATTTTATTATTACTCCCTAAAAATATTGTTGGAGACAACAAAAAATCTTGCCTAAAGCTGCGTTCACACCTAATAACATATACTGAGCAGCTGAACAAAACTGAACAAAGAAAGACATCTTGGTTGACATGGGAATTAATAAATTATAAAAGTGTACTAATCCTTTAAATAAAATGGGAGTCACAATTGGAAAACAACTGAGAAATCTTTATTTATAGTGTTCATTCTCTTAGTTGTTGTGTTTTTTTGTCACAGGAAGAGGAAATTGAAAAGCTGCGTGAACTTAGCGAGCAGAATCAGAAACTTAAGGAAGAAACCGAACAGTACAAGCAGGTAAAAGGCACAGTTCATACCGACCGCCATTTAATTGCCAAAACAATCATTTCACATTTACATTAAGGTATTTAAGTCTAAGGGGCTGTTTACATTTGGTATTAAAATGTGTTTTCGTCGATTGGATCACAAGTGGACGAGAGAGACACATAACGTTTACACGTGATATTTAAATCCATCTCTTTTGTTCCGCTTTCTGTCCTGAATACTGTGAGGGGTGGTCTGTCGAGACTGTGCGAGTCTCTCTGCTGTCATTTAAACGCGAGCGGGAGTAAAGTTTATATGGACGCAAACTAATATTATGTCAGAGTCCACTGCTTGTGTTGTAAGTAAACATGCTGCACAGTGTTTTGTACATGAATATGTTGGAGCTTTCTCTAATATTTTAGCGCAATTGATAAAAAAGAACACGCAACTTTCACACGCTTGCAAAATGAAACTACGCAGAAATCAGGCACTTTAGTTTTATCAATGAAAGGCTAAAAATAGCGCTTTCACCGTGTGTTGGCGCCAGAAGTCAGAAAAGACGTAAAACATTGTGTTCAGTACTTCAGATTAGATAACTGGGCAGACAGATCTGTTGTTTCAACCGTTCATTCAAACGAATCCGTTCAAAGGAGTCAGTTCGCGAATCGGACGCGGTGTTTTCTAATCCAGGCTGAGCAGCGCAAAACTGTAAAAAAAAGTGTTTCTGTAACAACACGAAAAACATTTCCTCGGTGGATATGATTTGGTCTTCCGACCTTTCGCCATCGAGTCAGTTTTGTTTTGAGTAATAAAAGCACGGAGACAGTTCAAGGACAGAAAGCGTGCACGCGCGGCTTTTCTCTCTGTCACACAAACAAAACTTATTATCACTCATTAATCACATGAAATGAGCCTAATCTTTGCACGGACAGTGCACCACGAGACATAAGCCCATCGCGCTGTTGTACTGGCTGCTTAATTCGCGCTATCCCGCCATTGTTTACTGAAGCTGTTTGTGAACAAGGCACGGCTGCACACACACATGGGACGGAGAGGCAGCGTCACGAGTTCTAAAACAACGCTTAGGTGCCCGCAGATGCGCCCGCAGATGCGCCTGCCTATTAATCGGCCTAATTTTGCAGCAAATTTTCAAAAAATCGGCCAATTAATCGGCCGGCCGATAAATCGGTCGACCTCTACTCAAGACTAACTTTTCTCACTGATTGCACAGGTGTGCCTAACTTTGTTTCTTAGGTGCACCAGCACAAAAGTTAGGTGCAATCAAATATTTTACTGCATCGCATTTAACACTGCAGTTTTACAAGAACCAAAACCTGTTAACCCGCACAAGGACACAGGTATCCTAAAGCATTCTTTATTTACATTAATTTGAAGTTTCTGTTAATTTAAATGTACTTACCTCAGACATCATTAAAAAGGGTTAAGACTTAATATTCCTATAGTGATAGTAATGTCTTAATTTTTGTCCGGAGTTATGAATATGTATTGAATTTAAAATATGACCCTTAGTCGCAGTCATTGAGAAAAATACTTGTGCATGGTCGTCATGAAAGCACTCGATAAAACCATGTCCATTGGGGCTAACCTGGTTAATTCAAAGTCTGCATATTTGGCGAAATACACGGATGTGTAATATATTATGCATATTTATTCCAAACACGGAGATATGAGCAGTGCTAGAGGCTTTAACCATTCACACTCAGTCTGTTTCATTTATACGTGAAGCCGGAGGGCACTAACGTCAGAAAGCCCCATAGTGAGACTCGCAGAAGACGACGTAGTGTCAAAGATGTCCATGAACAGTCACGTGGAGAACGCTGTTTTGAATAATAACAGGCAAATAAAGATGTTTTGATGCATGGAGACAATAAACACGATTATATGTGGTTTATCTGTGTTCTTTACACTGTCGTTTATTTTTATAACATTACTGTATATTTATAATGCTATATGCTAATCGAGCATAGCCTTTAGCATAAAATAGTTTATTTTCTGTCTCATTTTGTGATCCGAAGCCACACGAGATCACGCATGGTTGTTTAAAGCATTCGAATTTTAATGTTATAAAGTGAGTTTTATTAAAAACCTTTTTATTTGTCGTGTTTTGATGGTGTGCTAATCTAACATACTGCGGTTTTGTATACACTTGAGAGATGTTTTTAGGAATAGTTTCAACTTGTAAAGCTTCTTTGTAGGCAAGTTTCTTTTTGTAAGCAAGGCATTTGATACAAAAAAGTGAATTGAGACTTTTGATCAAAGAAAGGAGGGATTAAAACACCGAATAGAAATGTGAAATTCATGAGTAAATATAATAATAAAAAATATCTTTCAATGTGACATCATTGCTGTACATCGGGTTTATGTTCAAGCCATTTTTCTTTATAAGACTTACACTCTGGCTTGGACTGGAAGGTTGATGGCTCCGTGTCAGAGCATTGGTTATGATTTTCGGATGGATCAGCATTCTTAACAAAAGTTTTTAATCGTTCTTTTCGTCGTTTCTCATCATCTGCGGCTACATCCACTCTGTCTATTCTGAAGAAATGAAAACCAGCTGCCCCAAAGAGATCATTTGCAATCGCACAAATGCTACCAAATATATCTTGAGGTCACAGAAATTAAATTTGTGCATCATTTTCTTTAAAACCAGAAATTGACAATTAGGATTTTTTATCTCAACAGAAACTTCAACTGGCCCAGTTGACCAGCGCAAAGAAGGTCCTCTCTGCTGTGAACGAGTCACCTGATACATCTTTCGAATATGTTCCTCCTAAGGTGAACCTTACTGCTTTCTGCTTGTATGATTTTGTGGGGGTTTTTTTTCATCTCATTTGAGTGTTCTGTCTTGTTTTGCATGTTAAGCCCAAGCCCAAAAGCTACTCGACCGCACGGGCTCGTCTCCAGGAACCCATAGATTTGGATGAACTGATATCTCCATCCGAGTCTGAGAAAGAGGAAGACGAGTGGCGTCCAGAGAAAACTGAGAGAGCAAGAAGAAGCTCCAAGAAATCCAAAGTGACAGGGGTGAGGGTTTAACCAGGAAACTAGGGCGTACATTTTAATTCAGAGGTTAGCTGTTTAAGTTAGTGTTTTGTGTACAGATTGTTCACTGATTTTAAAAAAGGATGTCCAAGTGCGCTTTAGATCAAACCAAGCCCATAATAATTTTTATTCTGCAGTGCTTTCTCATTTGCATACTCTCTCCTTAGTGTGCATGTCGGGGTCGCTGTGTTAACAAGCTTTGTCGCTGCCGTAAGGGAAAAATGACCTGTGGAGAAAACTGCCTTTGCGATCACGAGAAATGTCGCAATATGGAGAACCGCACCAGTCTGGTTAGTATAATATCCTTTGAGATTTTTGTTTATGCTGTATTTACGCTTTCTTACGTTATTTATTTATTTTTTTCTTTCTTTTGACAGGACACTGCTGAAATCGGTGATGTGGGTAAGGATGCTGTTGCAATTCCTGAGGATCCCACAGCGATTAGTCCTCAAGATTCCACATTTTTCAGACCGCCGAGTGTCCCCCCAACTAAAAAGGTAAATCATGCATTTCTATTTCTTGCAGTATAAAACAGGCAGAGTTCCATGCATATTATGTATTTGTTTATCAAAATAGTATATAGTAGGGATGGGAAGATTCCACGATTTTTCGGCGCATCACCATAAAAAGTTAACGATGCGATGTGCATCGTATACAAATTAGCATTCGCAATGGATTGCTTCTAACATATTTAGCATGGGTTAAAAAAACAGATTTATTTATGTATAATTATTAGTAGATGTGCTGTACTTTTATTATTTAGAAAGTGACCAATATTTTAAGATTGCTTTCTCCTCTCTAAACTGTTGCTACGTCCTGCTGACTGTATCACAACACTATGGAAACCAAGGCGTATTTTATAGTCACATTGAGCATAACCTCCAAGTAATTAATTAAATCCATAGATGTGGAAATTATCGCACATCCCTATCTTAAAGTGGTCTTATAATGGTTCTAAAGCCCATATACAAATCCAATGTGTGGAAACTATCTGTACCATATAAAAATGCAAAGCGTAATTTTTTTCATTGCATCATACTGCATTGAATGACATCGTGTTGAACCGAACCAAATTGAACCGTACTGCATTGTAATGAGGTGAAACGCATCAGTAGCTGGTTAAAATGTAGCTTTAATGTGTATCGTAGGCTATGCATCAAGATGCATATCGCATCGGCATCAGTTATGGAGATGCACAAGTGACAGCCTTTTAGTGCTTCAAATTCTTGGAAAGTTACACGGATATAACACTTGTGAACTAGTATTTATTTCTTGTGATGTGCAGGAGATTGGAGACATGGGCCACCTGCCTGCAGACCTGAAGCTGGAGAAGAAACCCATCCTTGCTGACAATGAGAGTGACAGTGATGAAGAAGAAGCTCTAAACAGCACAGCCAGTTTCCTCCGGAAGAACAAGCGTGGCCTGAATAACTTTAAAAACAGCTTCTTCTCTGGCTGCACACCAATACGTGAAGAACATTAGCATTGTTGTGTTGCCGAATGTGGTAAATATGACCGCTAGTATGTCTTGTCTCGTCTTTGTTTTGTCTCCTATTCATGTGCTTCTAATGTATTGATTTCTTGAATTTAATCTGTAGTTGTAATATAGTGTAACAACATTTCATTCATTTACATCAGTGGCTAATGCGTTAGCAAGGTGAACTGCAACTGTCATCAAGAATTTTATAGACTTTTTTTTAACAGTTTGGCAGTGATATTGAAAATCATACTTTTTGATGTAAGTTTTATTAAAATGACAGTGACTTTAATAAAGTGTTAATTTTATTTATTTGTGTTTTGAGTTTTTTATTCATGCTACCCATGTTTGCATTGCCCTTTTCTTTATGTGGACATGGGACACTTCAGGTGGCTTAAAGGCGGAGTCCATGATGTTTGAAAGCCAATGTTGATATTTGAAATCACCTAAACAAACACGCCCCGACCCCAATAGAATCTGGACCTTCTGTTGATAGACCCGCCCCACACATACGCAACCCTGCATTTGATTTGATTTGATTGGCTATACGTGTGTTTTGGTAGTCGGCCCGTCTCCTTTTCCAACGCGTTTTTCAAACATCGTGGACTCCGCCTTTAATGAATTAAAAGGGACATTTCACAAGACTTTGTTTTAAAATGTCAATTAAACCTTTGGTGTCCCCAGAGTACATATGTGAAGATAATTTATCATATAGATAATTTATTATAACATGTTAAAATTGTCACTTTGTAGGTGTGAGCAAAAATGTGCCGTTTTGGGTGTGTCCTTTAAAATGCAAATGAGCTGATGGTCGGATAGTGCAGATTAAGGGGCAGTATTATCCCTTTCTGACATAACAAGGGGAGCCAAATTTCAATGATCTATTTTTTCACATGCTTGTGGAGAATGGTTTTCCAAAACTAAGTTACAAGGTTGATCTTATTCACATTTTCTAGGTTAATAAAATCACTGGGAACCCAATTAAATCACTTAAAAATGGAAAGAGTCAGATTTTCATGGTATGTCCCCTTTATTAAAGTGTAATGAAATTTTTGTCATGAATTACTTCTAGTTCCGTAAGACCTTCGCTCAACTTCAGAACACAAATGAAGATTTTTCTTAAATATTTCTGAGCGCCCCCATAGACAGCAATGCAACTCACAACTTTCCAGGCACAGAAAGGCATTAAAGACATCATTAAAATAGTCTGTGGGACTTCTGTGGTTTAATCTTCATTTCATGAATTGATGGGATTTTTTTCCTGAATACACATCGGAGACTTACTCTTACTTTGGGCACAAGTATTCTCATCGCTTAAAAGATTGAACCAGTTTAGTCACATGGACTATTTGAATGATGTCTATACTGCCTTTCTGGGCCTTAAGCTGTTAGTTGCAGTGATCTTAAAAGATGAAATTTTGGTCAGGCCTTAAAATTAAAAATGGCACATTTGTCTTTCCTTTATCCACTTTGTCTAATGTAAAAAATCTTGAAAATGAACTAAAAGAGCGTCCAGAACAAATGAATAAGTTGGTTAGTTATATGAAGAAATTTTGGGTCAAAAGGATGAGCCCAGCCATTGGGTTAAATTAACCCAGAAATTGTTTATATTTGACCCATATACATTTGATTTTTTTTCATGTGCAAGAAGTGAAATACAACATAAATCTATGCTTGTAAATTTAAGTCAGAATTTCTGTCATTAGATAATTCATACACGGGTTGCTTTTTAGAGACTCAGATGCTATGATCCTTTAACCCTATATAAGACCCTTGGGGTCAATTCTACCCCCAAGCCACTTTTCTTTAGTTTAAAAACATGGTTCCCTTTATCTCAGTAGAATAAGATTTTGTGACTTTTCCAGATTATCTGTCAAGATTCATATAAAAACTGGGCTTGATTCGGTCGTTCTTAAGAGGCGTAAAAAATATCACTTAATTAGTCCCTTTGGGGGTAAATATTACCCCTATTGAAATGAATGGGAAATTTATCAAAAAAATCAATGCATCCAGAATAAATCTGAAAATTTCAACACAGGAAGCTAGGCCTGGTACTAGGACACAAATGTTACATAGAAAAGACATGCTCAATCACAAATGTTTATATAAACATAAATTCACATCTATCTATCATCTATCAAAAAAGTACAGATGTTGAGCCACATTCAGTGAAATGAATGGGTCTCTATGGGCCTCTGCTGGTCGAAGTGATTTATTTCCTAAACTGTAACCCTAAAACTGTTTTTTTCTAAACACCAAATGGCTGAATTCAACACATAACATCTAGATCAATATCTTAAAACAATTTAAATCAAATTTAGATCAAAATGTATGTGAATTTTTCATAAAAATGTGATATTTTTCAGGCAAGCTAATGGTGTAGTTGAGGAATTGGGTGGTAAACGGTTTAAAAGTACTTAATATCTCCCAAAACACAGCATTAATGTATAGATGGGAAGTAAATAAAAAAAGGTATATTATTTGTATCATTAAGAATGTATATATTTTTTGTAATCACTCTTTTAATCTCTGGTGTCATTTTTACCCCCAAGGAACTACAACGTATACAGGGAAATGGGGTCTTGTTATTGTTTTTTATTAACAGTTGTATAGTTTTTTAAAAGTACAACAAGTACAACAATCAACAAGTGTCAGAAACATCGCAACTGTAACCAATCCGACCATAAAATATATTTCTAGTTAATATTTCAACTTCTGTTTCTACAGTGATAATACCACAATTCTCTGTCTCTCCTACAAAAACAAGTTTAATATCTTTTTGTCAAAGTAAGTTTAATAAAATGTGCTGAAAACATTGCAAATATAAATGTGCTGCAATATAAAACAGTCCTCCAGCAGACTGGAAAAATAAGAGTAATAAAAGTATATCAGATTTTAGAATGCAAAGATTTATTTAACACATTACATCTGCTGAATAAACCAAACTGCTTTTTTAGTACTTTAGTTTCCCAAAAAGGGTTTAGAGCAGTGGTCTCCAACCAGGCTGCCCGCACGGAGGCCTCAATTTTAATCCTTATTACATATTTTTATATTGGTTTGGCTTTTATGTATGTTAACATTTTAAACAATGATAAATAACAAATATAAATCAACAAGTAAAACAAAAAGGTTTTAGAAGACTATATCAAAAAAGTAGTTCTATCCATTGTGGTAGCCCTTGCTCACAAAAAGAGATCCCAGGTTTATGCCAAAAACAATACTGGTGTGCATCTTGAGACAAAAATGGCACTGAATATATGTCAGGGTAAGATGTTTATAAATTAAGGAAGCTCAAACAAGCATTTTAGTCTGGGCCAATAAGACTCCCCTATGTTTTTGTGACCCTGTTCTGATTTGTTTCTGGCAATCTTGTGTTGTGCCACTTCATATAAAAACCAAAAACTTGAACATTGTTAATGTATTATTTGTTAAATTTATATTATCATTTATTATATTATGCATTGTTAAACTTGGTGCATGCATATGATGGACTGAAGGACATTTTAACGAAGAGTAATTAAAGGAATTTGTGAATAAAACAAATGAATTTTCCATTAAACACATTTTATCCCATAAAACATACACATCATTTGGGTATTTTCATGTCTGGGAAATTTGAGAATGATTAAATGGGTTAACGTTATAACAATTTGATAACTGTAATGGTCCGAAAACTTTGCATCAAGGTACATCTCTCATTTATTGAAAGGTGTCAGACTGTCCTCCTATGTCTGGTATGTTTATAATACATTAAATCAGTGCAGAGACTCCTACTTGACTTTTCAGTGATTGAAAATATACGCTGTCCAATCACTGAGCAGCAACGCTCGCACGCGCAGACAGACAGGGTGCTATTATTTCTCCATTGGAATAAAGATGGGAATTTAATGATGAGGAACGAATTAATGCTAGATGTATGTTTCAATTAACCAAGAAAGGGATGACTGTGTGTCGCTCTGTAAGGAATCGGCACCGTGCTCAAAGTTTAAGCGCAGCGAGATCGTGAATACGGGCTAATGCGCAAGATACGCAGGAATCTGTCGTAAAATACGTCCTGGGCTCTGTGCTCCAGCGTGAAAGTAGAGAATACGAGTCCGAGCGTCTCAGCTGATCGCATTGGATATTTTCTCCACCGCAACCGAGCTAATGTTAGCTGCCCTGAGCGGAACCCTGGCACAGATCGGGGGAATCCAACGGACTTCCGACCGTGGCGACGCTATCATGCAGCTCAAAAATGTACCTGAATAAACGGATGACAACACTGCGAGCATCTGAAGGAAAACTTTCGAGTTCGGTGGGCTTGCAGTAACGGCTCGTGCGGCTAACAGGGTCCCGAAGGCCGGCGCGAACCGATGCGAGCTGCGGCTGGCATGACTCGCATGTCGCTGGTGCTGTCACGCATGCGGCCGAACTGCATCGATTGAAAGCCGTTCTGACTGCGTCGATCGGGGGTCTGGCTGTCTGTACGCTCGGGTTAACGGACAAATATTATCCGGGGTGCAGTGACTCGTTCATGAGGTGTGTATGGGTCCTGCGTACTCAAATTGCACACACCTTTAGCGGGAGACCGGAATCTGTGCTGCGCTTTAGGGTGTAGTGCGCTGGTTTATATATATTTGCCCAGCTTGACTGTCACACTCTTTACATGTATGTATGGATGGATTTGCGCATGCTTTGACAGCGCGTGCATCGTTGCAGTTGGCACAGTGCATCCCAAGGAGGGGCTGTTACTCTAGGAAATATACATTGGAGCCAACGAAGCGTTCAATTCGCTCCGGTTGTTTCCCTACGAACATTGCGTAAGGCTGCAGCGTACGATACGTCTTTTTGAAGACGATCGGGTGACATTGCAGTCTCTCCAAAAGAGAGAGAGAGGGAGAGAGATATAACGCAAGCTCCTCTCTGTTATTACGTCTGTCAAAAGGAAGAGAAGGTGGAGCATTGTCCGTCGTACGTGCTGACGCAGTGGGATTTCTACGTGTGGTCGGCATTTCGCCCCGCCCTTCCCGCGGTGACGGTGATGGGTCGGAAGCGGTGTGTCGGTGCAGATTGTTCGAAGATGGCGGCCGGGTGCTGCGGGGTGAAGAAGCAGAAGTTGTCGGGATCCCCTGGGGCGGGGGGTCCCGGCGGGGCGGGAAGCGGGGTTGCCGGGACCGGACATTGTGGATCGGAATTGGGCATCGGGTCGTCGTCGACTGTTGTGTCCGGGAACGTGAATCGGGTGAACGGCCTGGGGGGTCCAGGGGGTAGTAGTAGTAGCAACACCAATGCTCTGTCCCCAACTCCAGGAGGCTATAACTCAACCGGCCTCTCCCCGAACCTCAGTCCCGGACCTGGCTCAGGGAGCGGGGCTAGGAAAATGGTCGTTTCGGCGGAGATGTGTTGCTTCTGTTTCGACGTGCTTTATTGCCATCTATACGGATACCAGCCTCCTCGAACACCCAGGTTTACAAACGACCCCTAGTAAGTAGCAAGATGGCAATTTTGTCACATATAAACAAATGGCATGAGGTTTTTATGTCACGTCTACCCAAAGTTTGCAGTTTTCACGCTCATCGGCGAAGTTTTCTGCTTGATCAAACCCGGCTGGCTGGCTGACTGACCTCGGTTAAATGTCCCCCTCCCAATGCTAATTACTTTGGTTGATGTCTTAGCCGAGTGCATTATTTAATGTTTTACCTCGTAACGTTTAAACCAAGATTTTACGATGAAAGAGATTGTCTGTAAACACCAGAAAAAAAAATCTGTCGTCGTGTTTCCACACTTGATATGTTTAGAGAAATGTTTCTTATACGCGATTAATCGTTTAGATTAAATTTAATACATGAATGAATCACAATAGTTAACGTTAAATTAAAATATCGCTCTTTAAAGTTTAAAAAACGTTAATGTCCAAGTAAGAGTACAAAGTAACATGTAACCATTGATGCTATACACATTAATCAAATGTATTAATATTATTTTCTCTGAAAGAGATTAAATGAATGTAATAAATGTTAGCTTACTGTGCTTTATTCAAGCTCTGCTGCAAGCTAACATGCTAACAGACATTAGCCGGATCAAACATTTAACAAATGGCAGTTGTTTCATCATTTCTTTTTACACTCGCACTTCAGTTTCTTTTTATTCTTAAGTTTCTTGTTTTAACTTCAGTTGTCAATTCGTATTTTTGGACATCGAGTAATGTTTTATCGTCAACTCAAAGCTGTTGTCACTGGTTAGCTGAAGTGAGCTAATAAGCTAACAAAGCCCAAGAGTAGTTTACGGTTCTCGGATAGATGTTTATTTAAATCCATTATAGTTTGGTTGTTCATTCAATTAACAGTCTTTGTTAGCAAACAGTAAAAAGTGACCTGTGGGGATGTATAAACATATTTTATGTATTAGTTAACTCGGATATTCTGCTATTTGATCACTCGTCGAACAATGAAGGTTGATTATTTCGGATACTGTTGGGTCAGTGTTCTCAATGACAACCTGTCTGATTTAAAAATAAGATTATATGTGTTAGTTAAATAAAAGATAATATTCACTATTGACTATTTCCTTAAAGCACAGAACTTTATTCTGTAATGTAATCTCTTCATCTTTTCCGGTTTGTCAGGGGTCGTTGAACCGGTCAATAATGAAAGGCTTCATTGCATTTTCTACCCCTCTTGCTTGCTGTAGTAGCAATGCCATTATATGACACACACACACACACACACACACACACACACACACACACACACACACACACACACACACACACACTTTTTTTTATCCCAGACATGTTTCCATACATTTAAGCATTGACTTAAGCCGTATTGTCATGCATATACATCATGTTTTTTTCATCTGTGTGTGGACTGAAAGATATTGCTATTTTTGCAGGATGGGGGTATGGGCAAGTTTAGGAATTGGCCATATATATACATTTTTGCCATTGTCCCAAGTTATTTATTAAATAGATATAATTTATATAAACATGCAATCACAGTTGTATTACCACCAAAATTAGTCTACGTTACTTTTAAAATGACATCACTGTTTCTGCAGATTATTTAAACACAACACATTGTACAATAATTGCTGAACATAATTTTAAATACCAAGTATATATGTTAAAAGTCCATTTTAGCACAGCTGCATTAAGAAATTATAAACCAGTCTATAATGAACAGAGTTTATATAATAAAAAACAAGCCAAAATGTGCTGTCCTTTGTTGCCAGGTGTAATGTTGTTTTGTGAGACACTTAAGGGGATAATTCACACACACACAAAGTTACTCATCTGTAACTTGATGTTTTTACAAACCTGTATGTATATATTTCATTGTTCTGCTGAACACAAAGGAATATATCTGTAATGAAGCAGGAGCACCATTGACTTCCATGGTAGAAAAAAATGGCTACTATGGAAGGTAAATGGTGCTTAGTTACAAACAATGCATTTAGCATTTTTATTTGGAAGGATAATGAGGTATGTTAATCATTCCAAGTAACCCTGGACTATAAAGATGCAAAATTTTATAAGCTTAGTTTGTAAAAATTGTTATAAGAGTTAATAAACTTGATCTTGAGTAGCACAATCACAATCCCGTAGGACACCATGGTTGTTGCCTGCAGACTGAACATGTAATATGCATGCGCATGGCCAATTTCACAGATTTGCTTTTCTTGACATTTCCAAAAACTTGAACCTTAAAGGGGTCATAGTGTGAAAATCTGACTTTTTTCATTTTTAATTGCTATAATTTGGTCCCCAGTGCTTCTATCAACCTAGAGAACATGGAAAAGAACAACCCAGCAACTTTGGTTTTGGTTAGCCATTTTTTGCAAGCTTGTAAAAAATTAGGTTGTTCGGATCTCACCCATTTTGTGAGGTAGGAAGCAAGGCAAATTTTAACAATCCCACCATCATTGTGATTAGTGTTTGCATTTCATCAGCATTTTAAAGGACACACTCAAAAACAGCACATTTTTGCTCGGACCTACAAAATACCAATTTTAATGTGATGTAAAAAATTATTTTAAGCTAAAACTTCACATAAGCACTCTGGGGACACCAAAGACAATTTTACATCTTAAAAAAACTCATAATATGACCCCTTTAAAACCTGTTCTCTCAAGGACCTTAAAGTGACAGGGGTGAACTTAATTGTTTTGGTTTTAGATGCTGCTTTAAGTCTAAAAGAACAGCACACACTGCTCTCGAGGGGTAGCCGTGGGTTGCAGTCAAAAAGCCCCCAGTGTACTCGATGGGACACTCCTGAAAGCTCCTCTCCTTGGCTTGTCATTGGGGATGTTTGTCTTTTAAACAGCAGCATGAGTGTGAATTAGAGTCATTCTACACAGTTGTGCCTCTGAGCAAATGGATCTTTACTTGCTTTTTTATAAAACGTGCCACGGGGTGGTTTGCTCAATTTGATTAAGACAAACATTTCTAAAATTTAAAACGCTTTTGATTGTCATTTTTTGATTTCTTTAAAAGCATCACTGAGAAAAATACAAATATTAAAGGGAAAATTAGAAATATCAACTGATCAGATTTTGACCCTCCATCCCTACCCACATACCTGACATGTGTCCACAGAGGTGATGGTTGAAGTTTACATCAAAGTGATTCATAGGCTCATAGTTGCTTATACCACAGGCCTGTTGAATGCTTTATTCTGATTGGTTGAGAAATGTTCCATGGGTTTTAATTATTTTTCTGTAATACGCACATGTGACCAGTCAAATGTCTTAAAATAAAAGCAAGGTTTGTGGTAACCGTGGTATAACATAATAATTAACTCCGGTCCTTTGAATTATTTGAAAATAATGCACACTCGCTTGGGTGATTCAACACTATTCAGCACATTAAATGTAAGATTACATGCAAACACACAGGGGATTTATTAAAGGGCACATTAGTACTGCAGCACTGTTACAGTGTTTCTGAGTAATGTCACTGCTGTTAACTGTTGTTTTTTAAAAAAAAAAACATGTTTCAATCTGGTCCTTGTGAAATTATGTCCTCAAACCGCTCTCAGCGGTTTACATGGTTGTGTGTTTATTTGGTGCTCTTGTTAAACGAGTCCTAACTTGGCTGTATTCTCACTGTATGATGCCCACTGTGTGGAAAATGCAGCACCCAATCTGCGCTCGGGCACGTTACAGAGCGATCACACTAGTCAAACGAACCAGGCTTTGGGGTTCAAACGCGCCCGACCACAGTTTGGTTTGGATAGTGTGAGTACACCCATAAAGTTAGTTCATTGTTTATTGGCAGAAGCGAGAGACTTTGGGCCAGATTTATTAAAAAGGGCAGATTAGCGTAAGAGTGCAATTTCAATAAAGCACTGATGGGAGTGGAAATTTCTGTAGGTGATTTTACTGACAAGGCGCAAGTTAAAGAACACGGCTTCATTCGTCCCACCTCTCCTCCACTGTGATTGGATGGCTTAGTGAAAAGTGACATAATTTTTCAACTCTGGGTTGTCAGCGCTGAATGCAGGAAAAAGCAGAGTGCAAACGTGGACAAAACCCGCCTGCTGCTGGCGTTTTTAAAAGCGCAGCACTTTTATTGGAAACAATTGAAAACATAGGCCGGCCATGGGCGTAAACGCCCCTTAAAAGAACAGTTCATCCCAAAATAAAATGTGCCCATATTTTACTCCCACTCAAGTCATTTTAGGTGTATATGACTTCTTTACGCCAAACACATTTAGAAGTATACTAAATAATATTCTGGCTCTTTTCAGCTTTGTAATGGAACTGTATCGTGCCCCATTTTTTAAAAACCTTTACAAAACATGATTGCTACGCCAAAGCTGTATGCTTGTTCACAAGGGAGTTAAGTTGGCATAAAATATATTTTTCTCACAAAAACCCATTGTTTTCTTTTAGAAGACATTTAATAACTTTAAGGACTAGTTTTAGATGGATTTATAAGCTTTTGTAGCTTTAAAAATGGGGCACTATTCAATACTATTATAAAGCTCAGGATATTATGTAATATATCCTATACACCTAAGTTGTGTTGAGGGTTTGTAAAGTATGAAAGATTTTCATTTTGTGGTCATCTATTCATTTAGGCTAACATTTTCTTCATAAAAGACAAAAAATAATACTTTATGATTTCACCGGGGCTTTAAAAATAAAAATGTGGGTGGGGGCATAAATCATTACCTTGTTACTTAAAGATTATTGTAATGGTATTGACATTATCATTTGGTTCATTCAAATTTTAAAAAACTAGTTATTTGTTTTCAATCAGTGCATCTGTCAAGCCAATCAGAATTAAGAATGCAGAAGATCTGTAGTATAAGAAATGGAAAAACTGTATCAGACGTGTGGTATTTGAAGAACTTTGTGGTATGTTTATTTGGATCAAAAATGGCAATTATCATTCTTCATCCTCCTTCAAAATGTAGACATGACCCAGTTTTTGTTTGTCTGTGAATGTCGAATGAATGAATGTTGTCTTTTCTCTCTGACATACCGCAGAACTCCTTTAAACCCAACAGTCAAAGAAAGAAGCAGAAAGCCATTGGCTACGAGAGGTCATGTGATCAGTATCTCAATTTACTCACATAGGGATTTCTTGAATTAGACGTCTATTTATAGATTATGAAAGAGAAGGTAGTTTTCTCACTCACTTTTCAGGTATGTTATGGAGAATGAAATTAAGCAGTGAGCTCTGTGTTCCCATCTTTGAATTTTAAAGATCCTGAATGTCCATGTATAGTGATTAATGTGTTGATGAGACATAGTTCTGTGGTCTCACAGCCGCGGGTTGTCTTGAGATGAGATGAGGCGATTGTTTATGCATGCTTGCAGTGGATATGAAAGGAGATTGCGAGTCCCCAACCCCTCCAGTTTGTGTTAATTTAAGAGATCCAAGTGTGACAGAATGTTAGTAGAAAAGCATTTTAAAATGACATCATCTGCGGGAATTTGGTCCTGCTTCCCTTTGCATGCGATTGAGGAATGCACCCTTGCTTAATAAAAACATACTGGTTAAGGCAAACCTGAATCATAGCTTGTTACCCTGCCTGCCTGTTTTCTACATAAAATCATCCTATATAATGTAAAGCATATTGTGTGAAAATAAATATAACTTTGATATATTCTTATTGACTGAGTAAGATCACATCAAACATTGACGTCAACATGAACTCGAGTAAAAATCTAAAAACTTGTCACGTATATGCAAATGAGTGTGAACGTTTTCAGCTCCAGAAGCTCAAGCTGAAGGAATATTGCTTTCTGAAATGTGTCATGTAGCACAAGTTGCATAGTCAGTGATTCCCCAAAGGGGCTGGCGCAAGCTGTTGAATAAGCCGTTTTGGGAAAAGTACCAGTTAGTTTGGTTTTTAAGGTCACTAGAAAGTGTCACTGAACACAACATATGTTAATTCGTTTTCGTGTTTATGGGTAAGCTACCTAGACCACGTCCAGACTAATGGCGCATACTTTATGATAACTACTTGCTCTTGAACACTGAAGCAAATGGTTTATATAACAAGATTGGGCACTGCTATTACTATGTATAGGAGACAATGTGACGTTCAATATGGGCTGCCTTCCAGTTAAAGAACCAATCATTAATTGCTAAAGATTAAAGGGACAGTCCACTAGGCTTATTTTCCAGCTTCCTTAGAGTTAAACAATTGAGTTTTACCATTTTGGAATCCATTTAGCCGACCTCCGGGTCTGGCGTTACCATTTTTAGCATAGCTTAGCATAATACATTGAATCTGATTAGACCATTAACATCACACTTAAAAATAACCAAAGAGTTTTGATATTTTTCCTATTTAAAACTTGACTCTTCTGTAGTTACATCATGTGCAAAGACAGACGGAAAATAAAAAGTTGCCCAAAATGAGTCCCCTTTGTAACTTTCAATAGCAGTGGACTATTTTCGGGCACTGTGTAATATAATTTTGCCTGCTGCAGCCATGGTACGGCAGTAAAGTTCCTTGATTATTATGCCAGAATGAGAGTATAGTTCCTAGACATATCGGCCTAGAAAATCGCAACTTTAAAATTTCCGTAGGTCTTAGTACGCAATATAACGCAGTTTTAAATAGGAGAAATATCAAAACTCTGGTTGTTTTCGAGTGCGATGCTAATGGTCTAATCAGATTCAATGGATTATGCTAAGCTATGCTAAAAGTGGTACCGCCAGACCCGGAGATCACCTGAATGCATTCCAAAATGGTAAAAATCAAATGTTTAACTCTAGGGGAGCTGGAAAATGAGCATATTTTGTCCCTTTAACGATGCTCTGGTGGAGGGGCTACTATACAGAATCGATTTGTGCGCAAGCGCAGTTGCTAATGCAACCTGCAAAAAAGGTATTTTAGTGCAATTTGGGCTTAAGAAATAAAAGTTATGCTACAGTTGATGTCAAGTTTATTTGTTGGTTAGAAATATTTTGTTTAATTTAGATTTTCGAACTCGATTTTAGAGATTTCCTACTTCAGGTAGATGGGACTTTAGTCTTGCTTGACTGAAATAACTACCCAGGGGAGTTGCAAACATGGCCACCACAAGCTTTTAATGTGTTGAACGAGCATTTAGGCTTGTACTTAAAGTATGTTTTGGCTTCAGTGTGCTGTAGTGCAGGTCTCTTGCTTGTGTCTGATAATGTTCAACGCTTCATCGGTTCAGTAATGTACACAGAATCAGAGTTAATGCTGAGGAAGTGTTGCTCAGGGGCGCTTTAATGCAACCTAATCTTTTTATCCATTCGATGTGTCCACTGTCCCTGGATTTAAGGGTCAGGAGAAAAAGCCTGATGATGATGGGAAATGTGACTAAAATCCCAACCGATGATAGCAGATGGTGGGGGGTGGGTTGGCGGGGCTTGCATTCATGCAGATGATTTCTCTCATGCCATTCACCCAGGTATCATTTGCATGAAGCATGCAATATACAGATTTTCAAGTCCTGTGGTATTACGTACTACATTAGTACAAACCTACTGACTGCAGTAACTGTTTATTCCTGGCCAGAGGGTTAAGTCCACCCCTCGTTCCTTTTTTCATCCCTATATCAATAAAATGTAGTGCCCAATTTTTTTTGAAATTGGTCATGTTCTTTCTTCAGTATTGTGACTTTACAATAACAATTGTTATATTTGGCTGATGAATGCATTATGATTTAAACAAGCTTCATAGACATCTGGTTCTTGAGTAGGTTCAATAAAAATGTTTTGTTTTAAGAAAGCAGAATGGCTTTTTGAAAGTGAGATACTTTTTGGCTAATTTATTTAATTAACAACTCAAGGTGTCTAATTAAAGGGAGAGCATCTGCAAATGTGATGTATATATCAACCCACGTTATTGATTCGGACTTAATATTAATAATATCATTAAACACACGTTATAAGATAAAAGAAACATTTTATTGAAGTTACATCCCGTAAAGTTTTGCTTAAAGATGAACAAAAATCAAGTACATAAAATGTCTGTGTAATAAATGATCTCCTTAGCAGCGGAGAAGCTTATAAAATAATTTTTTATAATTTGCTTTTGAAAACATTTTTGCGCAAAAATATCAACTTGACGTCATTTGACTTTGACCCACACAAAAATACGTACATAAAGTAACCTGCAATTTTGTTTAAAACAGATGGAGATACAGAGGCAGAAGTAACGAATTTCAGCTTAAGGTACTATTTCTAAACCTATCCGTGTTTATGATTGTATGTTTTACATCTACGTTTATGCATTTGACAGATGCCTTTATCCAAAGCGAGTTAGGGCTCACAGCTCGCATACACTGTCTAAACCAAACCGCAAAACCACATTTGAGCCCCAAAGCCAGGCTCGCTTGACTAGTGTGATCGCTCAGTACTGTGCCTGTGGGCGATTTGGTTAATCGCACGCTGGCCCGTTTGCAGAGGTGGGCTTCGGCGTTGAATGCACAAAAATTCATTGGCTTTCGTAAAAACCTTCTGATTCGCGCAGCACAGTTATGTGAACGTCTAAACGGCAAGCGATTGATTGGCTTAGCAATATCGTGGCCCAAACGACTCAAAATAAAACGTAACGTTACGATGGGCTCCAGTGTTGAGAGAGCGATTAACTTCCTACTTTTTTCAAATCAATCACATCCTAATAACGAAAGTGGGCTCGGATCGAAAAAACAATGTTACTGCATGCCTGTGGAGGGGCAAAAGTGCCAAATGTGAGTGCGCCCTTACAGTGCATCCAAGGTACATGTGAAGAGTTTGGTTCCAAAACGTAATAAATCCATTTTGACGTAATAAATCCATTCAACTAGAGTCCTTGCCACTGCCTTGTGGTCCGTATTTCATTAAAGCCAGTTGCTTGACTGCGGTTTTGCAACCCTTTCAGACTGACACAAAGCTGTATTCAAGGTTAATGCCTGTTTCGTATTACTCAAAAGTGGTACGCAGTGTTAAAAACAATCTGAGAATTTTGGGGTGTGGTGCAAAAGCGAATTTAATAAAATACCAAACTGTCTATTCGATGATGTAGTAGGGGTGGGCGGTATGAGCAAAAATTCATATCAAGGTATTTTTCACTCTTCAGCCGGTATAACGGTATTACGGTATGTTGCCATATGAGATAAAACATTTTGGATTCACACTGTAGTAAACCTTAGTTAAATTACGGACAAAATTTGTATTTTTAACCTTATGTTACTAATAAGTGAGGGATTGGACATAGACATGATTTTTTTATCTTTTCCCGTTTTTTCCTTTCAAAGCGCCATTGTGTGGATGGGTGGACTCATCTTCTTATGCATATTGTCACTAATATGGGAAGTATGAAAATATGGAAATTAGTATGGTCATTTGCTGGTAGGCTATGTGCCTTATTACAATGTTTTACGCTACGTCCAACAACTTTAAAGCTGTGTGCTGTGTATATCTTGTGTCTGTTTGATTTATAAATATACAAAGAACAAGATTTTCTTTTTGTTGTTAATATGAACATCTGATGGGAGATGCCATCTCACTTTAAATTATTATTAATCCCTGAACGTATTAATAAATGCAGTTTATTTATACAAGTTAGTTATATTAATAAATGTATTTATTGTATTTAATTTCATTTAATTAACCAGCAGATTCACATTGCCAAACACACTCCACTCATACGTTTTTATGCGTAAATATGCACTATGTATTGTTTAATAGCCTCTCTAATTAATAAATCTGCATTAAGAAAACGACATTTACCATTAAAGGCTGTTTTTAATGTGTTTGGTACGTTGCTTACGTTATCCGCTAAAGCACTCTGAAAGCGCTATTCATTTAACCGTAACTCCTCAACCATTTGCGCTATCAAAAAAGGAATGGTTCCTAAAAGAAGATAAATTGCACTTTTTGGCAAATTATGGTTTATTACGGTAATTTCTTGCTTTCCGTCCTTCATTCGCTTAAGTTACCTGGAGAGCGCGTGCAGGGCGCAGTAGAGAGAGCAGATCTGACTGAGTGAAAAGCGAGTAACACCGTTAAACGACTTTGAAGCAGTGAGGTAAAAAAGCCTCCCAAATGTATATAACACTGTTAACGCGCTGTTGGTGCCTTGGGACTCGACAGCCCGACTGTTTAAGTTGATTTTAAATAAAGCAGTGTTGATTTTGTTCGCTTCTGGGTCCTGTTATGTTTCAGAACCTGGTAATGCTTAGGTAAGCCACGGGCTTGTTTCTCGCCAAACTCGCTGTATACAGATCACAACACCTGAAGTATCGTCTTTGGTAGGATTTGCGTGCACTATTATGTGCATCCTCTTAAAAAAATGATGATTAAAAATGGATTGAAGTGCGATCGGAGCTTTTCGTTTTGTGTTTCTGTGGACAGCGCATCTCGGGAACGGAGGTATGACTTTTAAGACTTGGGTAAACTCCCGCGGGGTCTTAAAAAAATAACATTCATAAAGTTAAATTTAAGTCCTAGAATGAAGATCTGGGCGTTTTAAGGCCATAGATATAACTTTCTGAAGGTTAGTTTTTTGTAACACCCCGCGGGAATCCTGATAAGTGCAAAAATAGAATTTAAAATATGTAACGCCGGTATCAACGGTTTTGCAAAATCCATATCATGACGTGACACAATACCGGTAATTACTATCATACCGGTTTATTGCCCACCCCTATGATGTAGTGAATGTACTTTGCAGACTTGATGCAGAAAGCAATTGCGAGCATATAAATTTGGGCTTGCCTCATTCACAGTAATAGAGAAACTGCCCTCTATTAGTTGGTTACCATGATAACTAAGTGCCTAAGTTTAAAGGTTCATTATTATATTGTCTTTACCCCTGTATTAATCCCGAAGACATGATGCTTTACTGTTATTAATGGCTTCGTCTGACTGCTTCCAGAGAAGGCATTTCTGATTTGCTTAAGACCATAAATCACTCTGAAAGGTGCGTTTTTGCCAGTTTTGTTGGTGGAACGGGGCTGGATCATAAAATGCAATAATGCAAATGTCAAGGACACAAGGAAACATTTGTGTTGAGAAACTTTCTGGGAGTTGTACCAGCCTTCAACCACACAGGCTACGGATAGCTACAGCATAGACCTTAAGCACGACTATAACTTGCACTTAAAGGCAAACACCACCGTTTTTCAATATTTTACCTTGTTCTTACCTCAACTTAGACGAATTAATACATACTTATCTTTTTTTTTCAATGCGTGCATTTAATCTTTGTACGGCGCGTTGAGAATGTGTTAGCATTTAGCCTAGCCCCATTCATTCCTTAGGATCCAAACAGGGATGAATTTAGAAGCCACCAAACACTTCCATGTTTTCTCTATTTAAAGACTGTTACATGAGTAGTTACACGAGTAAGTATGGTGGCACAAAAGAAAACGTGGTGATTTTTTTTAAGCGGATAAAAATGAGAACTATATACTTGTGTAACTACTCATGTAACAGTCTTTAAATAGGGAAAACATTGAAGTGTTTAGTGGCTTTTAAATTCAACCCTGTTTGGATCCTAAGGAATGAATGGGACTAGGCTAAATGCTAACACATTCACAACGCGCTGTACAAAGATTAAGTGCACGCAATGAAAAAGATGGGTTTGTATTAATTTGTCCAAGTTGAGGTAAGAACATAGTAAAATATTGAAAAACGGTGGTGTTTTCCTTTAAGGTTGGCGAAGACAATGAGACCGAATGGTTGGTTATAGTTTTTGAAGTATTCATTATCAGTTATTTAAATCGATTTTACAAACTTGCATTATTATGGTTTCGCAAATCATACATCTGTTTTCAGCATGTTATCACATT
The DNA here is from genome assembly GCF_027580225.2 of Misgurnus anguillicaudatus. Classification (NCBI taxonomy): domain Eukaryota; kingdom Metazoa; phylum Chordata; class Actinopteri; order Cypriniformes; family Cobitidae; genus Misgurnus; species Misgurnus anguillicaudatus. Next base: position 13,138,851 of record NC_073345.2, read on the forward strand.
ATTCACAGAGAAAAAGGTTTTAATTATACACACCCGTGTTCCTTTGATTCTTACATTGTATGCACAGCTGATTCTTCACAGTACAAAACAAAAATAAATGGGTTTAAGCTTGCGTAACTGTGCTTCAGCTGAAATAACGAACCCTTTTTGCAAGCAACCTTTTTCATTTATCTTTAGCTCAACAGGGTTGTTGTTATCATGGTGCCGTGTTGAAATTTGAGCAGCTTTGTTCGAAGGGTCACTGGGTTCCTCACAGTAAAGATCAGTGAGTGTCTTTTTCTGCATTTTGCGTATAAGTTTACCATCCACACCTATTTGTATTCTGAAAGATTTACTTCTAGGCTCATATTGGCCTGTGAGGCTGTTGTTTGCCCCATTTGTAAAAGCTTTCTGCATTAGATTAAAAGCCATTAATCTTAAAGAGGCTGCTCCGGGCCCCATCAGCCCCCTGTGAAAAGGTTGGGATGGGGAGTTCTCTGGGATGTTAGTTATGGCCTGACTGTATGTAAGGGCGCAGTGAATGCTGATGAGACACAATCCTGAAGAATGACCTCTTAACCCTTGTGCCATATTTGGCAGCATCTGTCACTGGTGTCAGCAGGATTTCCTTATTGGTGCTACACTTACATTTTATCAAGGAAATATGTAAATATTTAGTTACTTATTTGTTTTTGATTTCACCATTTGTATTCCCTTTTTGTTAGCGATCAGACTAAACAGTCAATTTTAAACACACTAATAAAGTAAACTGCTAAATATAAGATACAAAGGTAAAAGTATTGACTTTCAGAGGTGAACTGATAAATGGATGCAACCTGGATAAAGAACAAATACACAAAGTATAACATGTAATGGATATCCTTCTCCAGGGCTATGCTTGTTTAAATATGCATGACCTCCAAGACAAGGGCAACAGAAAGACATTTAAGCTAATAATAGATATCCTGTCCAATAAATCTTGATATATAACTCTTGGTATAAGATGGCATCTGTTTTTTTTTTTTTGTGCAAATTTGTACGTGTGCAAAAATGGTTCTTGCAAATTCAGCAAGTCCTTGCTGAATTTGAAACGGGTGCACATGCACACATTTGTTTTTACCCTGAATCTGAAATATTTTTAATGAGGCACTACCAGCACCATATTAAGGCTTTCACACCTCGCTTGTACTGGCATTCATCAACTTGTGCACACATATTCTGCCTGTATAGACTTATTCACCATTTAATATCTTTTTTAATAGGATTTGCAGTGTAATCGGCTGCTTTAAAACAAATAAAAGATTTTTTCGTCCCTTAGTTTTTCTTAGTATCTGAACCTATTACACGAGAAATTAAATATTATCTGTTTTGTAACAGATTTAGCTCTTAGCCCCAATCTGGTGTGTTAAGCCCTGCTTTTATACGAGTTTTAGTGTGATGTGGCTTTTAGATTAATTGGACTGCCTTTTCTGAGTGATTATCTCGCACCGTTTCACTGTATATGTATATTATTTTTATTAAACAAATCTCACATTGCCTATTCCCTATTCACCACCACTTGTTTAAGCTGTAATCGTACATATTCTAATATTTGATCATCTTTTCCAACAGCCCACTGTTTGTCACTTGGAAAATCGGCCGGGACAAGCGGTTGAGGGGTTGTATAGGTACATTTTCTGCCATGAACCTGCACTCAGGACTCAGGGAGTACACCCTTACCAGGTACGCCAAGTCTTGATTTTTGTGTTATATCATGTCTTTTCACCTTCCTTACCAGTATGTCTCCATGTATTAAAAATAATTAGTTAATTTTAGGGCTGCAGCTATCGATTTTTTTTTTGTACCCGATTAATCTAGCACTTGATCGATCGATTAATCGGATAAATTTGTTTGTGTGTTTTTATAACAACCAAAACAAATAATGCATAACGAAAATGATGTGGCTGTATGATCAAGCATTTGGCTTTTATTTCCAAAAAAACAGACGTATTGATTCCATCTCCAAAACTAAGCTTATTTATTGCAGTTTTTACCTATTTAGTGTTTATAGTGTAAGTGCCAGTGCCAACAATTAAGCGATATAATTTATTAATATGCACAACAGGTTTCATGCTGTAATCTAGCCTTGACATCAAATTAAATATCTGTTTTATGTAGATTTCTACACCTGCAGCATTTACCATTAGGCTACTAACAAGTAATTTTTGGGGTGAGCCTATTTGCTATGGTAACTTAGCAACCTGTGTGTGTGTGTGTGCGTGCACGCGCGTGCTGTGCGTGAGAAACAGTGACGCCCCAGTCAGACCAGCTGCTTCATTGCAGTTTGGTACGGCAGAAATACATACATTCATTTTCAATAGAAAGTTGCATTTGGCTTGCATTGCGGTGCATTTTAGGTGAAGCATCCGTTCAAAAAAATCACATCACAACACCACGTCCAGGTGTATACAGTAAATGCATGCTGAAATTATTGTTGCGTGGCTACATAAAAGTTTAAGCGTATTTGATGCTGCGATTGGTCTGACTGGCGTGTGTGAGAGACGAGGGTGCATGCTTGCGTGTGTGTGTGAAGGGGTTCTTTTTTTAGGCTATACCTATTCGCACGTGACCGTGAATACGTTTACTACTTAAAAACATCAAAGCTAAACAGTTATATCTTGTCAAACCAAATCACGACATCGCTACAAATACAGTATGGGATTAAAATCAGCAAACATCAATGTAGGCTAGGCTAATTTAGGCTACATTATTGTTTCAGCGACGCTTGGCGAAACGGCATGGTTTCGGTTAAGATGCTGAATGTAATGAAATAAGAATGTAATGATCCCAAACATTAGACATTCTCTGCCGTTTATGGACATCTTTACCCTCCGCCATTGCGCCAAATAAATTCAAAATGTGTCACGAGCTGTGCTTCCTGAACATTGAACAATGAGGCAGAATTTTTGTAATCGTTTCAGCCCAAGTTAATTTATATATGAGGTTAACACAAAACCAGTCATAAGGGTCAATTTTAATTTAAAATTAGGATTTATTCGTCATATGGAAGCTGAATTGATACGTTTTCCATTTGATGTATGGTTTGTTAGGATAGGGTAAAATTTGGTCGAGATACAACTTTGAAAATCTGGAATCTGAGGTATATCTTCATGAATCTACATGATATTTACTTAATATCCTAATGGTTCTTGGCATAAAAATCTATTATTTTGACCCATACAATGTATTGTTGGTTATTGCTGCAAATACACCTCTGTGACTTATGAGTGGTATTGTGGTCCGGGGGTCATATGCATGTATGTACACGTAGGGATGCACCAATAAATGTTTTTTTGCTGATACCAAACAAAGAACTATTGGCCGATACATTTTAAAACTAAAGATTTGACCTAGGTGGAATTTGCAGACTTTGATTTCTGCACTGATTTTGGGTGAGGGGATCTGTGGACTTTTGCAAAATGAACCTGAAAGTGTTACACTGGTTGTTGAAAGCATCAGATTATTTAATAAAGTGATTGGTGGGGTTTATCTAGAAGTGCGTTATGAATGGGCATTTAATAATTGTTTTGTGTGGGCATGGGTTATGTTGGGGTTGTGGATGACTTGTAGTTGTCTCTTCACAATAAAGTGGGTCAGGCGAAAGTATTTGAACTAAAAGTATTACTCATATTATTTTTAAACATTTCTGTTAGATCTCCTTGAACTTTGAGAAGTTGTAACCTTTGATTCCATGCTAGGTATCCATCTGTAGAACTGTAGTCACATCTTTCCCTCAGCAGGGATGGAGACACTGGAGCCCATGTTTGGGCCTCGGCTCAGCTCAACCCGATATCTGATGCCAAGTTTCTCTTTTCATTGCCTTCGAAGCAGTTTATATATTATCCATTACAATGCTATTGACCTTCAGGCTTGAGTTTGTGAATTGGGCTCATAAATATTACAAACATGTGGTCCAGTGGAAAATGTCGAGAAAAACATTAGAACAAAGCATTTTGTTTGAATACTATCAATGGCTGTGTCCGGTGGTGGACTGGAGCTTTTCTGCCCTCACAGTCTTTCTACTTAAAATGTTTATCAGAATTTTATTAGAAAATTACATTTCTCTCATATTTTAGTCCCTTATGTCATCTCCGATCCATATGACTTCATTTCTTCTGCTGAAAAAAAGGGTCTTTTTTTCTTTATACAGGTATCAATTTGTTAAAGCTCCAAAAAAATCATAAACTCAAACACTTTATGGTGCTTTTCCATTGCATAGTATCCCACGGGTCAGGTCGGGTCAGCTCACTTCACTTTGTCTTGGTTAACTTTTCCATCGAGTTAGTAACACTTAAGAGTGGGAGGGATCATAAGCGTGTCGTTATATTTGCGCTGCCTACTGCTGTGACATCCGCTGCCACAAACCGTAAGTCTGGAAAAAACTGGTATGGTGTTCCTTATTCTCAACCTGTGGATGTTTTTCACCTCTTAAAGGGAGTTTGAAAACTTAAAACAAAGCACAGATGACAACAGGTTTGCTCGAGACAACGCAAGCACGAAGGTAAAGCTAATCTTAGGCATGGCGCTCATCACGATTCTCTGACCAATCCGTGATCTACAGTGTTTTCACGTCACGTTGTAGTATTAGCTCAGCTCGCTTTGAACCCCAACCAAGGTGGTACTAAAAAAAGTACTGGGTACTACGTACTGAACCCAATGGAAAATCCCCCAAAAGTAAGCCGACCTGACCAAAACTGTGGGGTACTATGCAATGGAAAAGCGCCATATGTGGGTTAATAGCAAACTGATAGAAATGTGTTGAGAAACAGATATGGCAGAAATTTTCTTGTGGTGACAGAATTTTAATTTTTGATTGAACTCATTGTGTTGTGCTTATTTATCAAATTTGACACTGAGATAAACACACATCAAAGCTAAAATCAAATATGGCAGGCTGCCAATAACTTGCCGATAAGTGAAATTGATTCTTGTGTCGATGACATTTCATCACAAGACGGGCAAGAACAAATAAACTTAATATTCTTGTTTTTTATTTTTATAACAGAGTGTTAATTATAGGGGTGGGGATAATACTGATTAATAGATTTTAGTGTAAAGAAACAATACTAATTTAGAGAATTTCTATATCGATTCTCAAACCAGGGATGCACCCAAATTTCGGCCGCTGATAATATTTGGCAGAAAATGGCATTATCGGTTTTTGGCCAAAAGAAAAATGGCCGAAAATTTAAATCGAAAATAATAATAATAATAATAGTAAGACAACTATACAAAAAAGTATATTTTTTTTCAGTTTCAAGGGTTTGTCCCAAATTTTTATTTCTGTGCATCACTAGTGTGTATTTTATAGGGATGTAACGGTATCAAAAATTCACGGTACGGTAATTATTGAAACATTTACACAGAAAATGAAGACTTGGAAATCTGCCATAAGTGTTTATTAAACAAGACTGAACATTACAATGTACAAAGTGGTAGTATAGTGTAGTGTTTACAATTTTCCTAAAAAGGACAAAAATAATTATACCTTGTAATAAAATAAAAAATAAAGTTTCAGTTTAGTTTGTCAACTTAAAACAACTCCCAATAACTCCCTTCAATTGACCTGTTTTTTAATTATTATTAAAGCTAATGCTTGGTACTCCTGTGAAAGCAACAGTTGTGATTGTAGAATCAAGAAAAGATGATGGGTTTTAAGATGGGTCAATTCCTGAAAACAAAAACAACCCAGTAAAAATGAAAATACTAATAGCAGCTTACTTACTGTAGCTGGACCTAGACCTGAGGTCAGCTCACTCAATACGGAGTGCATTTCCCAATCGGAAGTCTGCAGCCTCCATAGGTCGCATTTGTAGGCTGCATACGTCATGAAGACCGTCTTCTTTCAGAATATTAACATTTTTCAAGTTGAATATTATTCTTATTTAATCGTATATTGTTGTAACACGCTTATGACTTGCGAATGTAATACTCAGTTAACTTAAATACACCAGGCGTGTAATAATGACCGATGCATTCTGCATATGCGACCTAAGGAGGCTGCCTTCTAATTAAGGAACGGCATACACACTCTTCTCATTCACGGATTTACTCACACTCGTTTTTTGAATGTCCATCACATTTTGTCCTTTCTTGTTTCTTGTCACAGCGAATGCAAACTTTTTCCACACATCAGATTTAAATTTCGCGTTTCCTTTGCTTCCGCCATTGTCGCTCCTCTTGTAGAGAGGCATCAGAGTGGCATGCATGGGATTATGGGAATTGTAGTTCCCGCGTCCCTCCACACGCTCCATTTGGCCGGAAAAAACTACACGTGTTGCCTGGACGACCTAACGTTTTACCGAATCATGTGACCACGATGGTACCGGGAAAATTTGATACCGCAATACCACGAAATGGTATTCCATGTTTGCAAAATAAACATTTTCAATGAAATAAAGAAAACCAATTCATACAGAATTGAATTGCAAGCTTACCGGAATCGAATCGAATCAAATCGAAACCATAAAAAGAATCAAATTGAATCGCCCTAGTTGATTATGAGGTTGAGGAAGCTGTGATAGAGCAAACAGCTCTTTCTTACCCGTTTTGCAAGAAAACTTTTATCCACACATGACACATTTCCTGGCCCCTTTGGCTGTCAGCGTTCAAGTGAACAGTGCAGCAGTCCTGGCTTTAACACGCATGGATACCAACAGAGGAAACGTGAGGGCGGCGGGAGGATTAGCAATGTTTTCCATACTGTCATACGTTTAGCCTTCCCTCGAGATGTCCCGTAATATTTTCTACTGCATAAACACAAAAGGGATGACACACATATTTTGTGGATGAGGGGCAGAGGGGAAAAACAATGCAAATGTATTGTACTGCTGTTGTCTTATGCTGGTGCTCCATTGGAAAACTGCTCCAGTGTTGCTTTTGTTTCATTCGCCGTGGCAGCTAATTCGTCATCCAAGCGGTTGTTTGTCACACAGCCCTTTTTTGTAGGGTTAAGCAAGGAAACGGACTAACCTAGCGTAAAGCCAGGTGGACAGGAAAAAATAGGGTTATTAAGGGGAAGGCACTTGAATCCGAGCATCTGCTCTCGCACACAGACATCTGGAACAGCTGTTCCCATTGGCAGAGAGTTTCAGCAATTGGCGGCGTCTGATTGGCAGATGCTGTTGCTAGGCTGATTTCAATCGTTGGCCTAAAGGGTCGGCTGCTCATCAGTACAGTTCAGAGATGCAAAAGCATTGGTGTTTTGTAACATGGAAAGTGAATTTGTATTAATGAGAAGTATAAACCGAATCAGAGAATAATGCATTAATGATCATTTGGATTATGCTTGGCGTGACCATATGGTGTGAGAAATCTCTCATTGCAATGTGTATGATTTTATTGGCAATGCTATTGCATAGTAACAGGCAGGTGGTGAAGTATCACAACAGAACAGGACATGACTCAGACAGGGTGGAAAATTAACTTTTTGCCGCTGTTGCCAGTGGCGTGTGTACTTTTATTGGCAAAAACAATTGTGTCCGAAGTGACTTTGAGTGCATGCAAGTTGTATATTTTATCATTATGTGTGTTCCCTCGGATTTAAACCCATAACCTGCAATGTAATGCAAATTACAGTTACTCAGGCTGGCCAATGTATTTGTCTATTATTAGTTTTCTTCAGTAGAAACACACAGTGCATATTTTTCATATTTTTCAAAGCACAGCTGGATATTTTTGTTAAGCAGGCATTTATCAAGGAATATTTTGTTTTTATATCCTGCATTCTTTTTGCCTAAATATGCCAAATATGCCCCAAGCTTACCAGACAGAGTCAGAAGCTATTTAAAACAAAGGTTGTGCTATTATTTTCTTCAGACAAGCTTTAGTCTTCAAACCTTTGGACTGATGCCCAAAATTTGCAGCTAGAAATTTTGATGACTGATATCCAGATGCAAACAACAGAGTCAATGGCCTCTTTCACAGCAATTTTGGTAAATTCCCATGAATTTACCAGAATGAATTTACCAGTAAATACAAAAATGTGCTGTTCACACACGCAGTGACATTCCATCTTTTTACCAGTATGATATCATTTACACTAGGGGTGTGCCATATCATACCGTTCACGATTATACCGGTATAAATTTTTTACATGATAAAAATGTCACGTGGGAACAAAAGTGCACGTACATGTAAAATCATTTTAAAATCAAAATTTTAAATTGTTAGCTAATAGTAGGGTTGGGTACCTTTCACATTTTTACCGGTACCGGTTCCGATGCCGGTACCTGGAATTCGATACCGGTACCCAGCGGTACCTTTTTCGATACTTTACTCTGACTTAAGTGACTTTCAGTGGACTTTCAGCCCAAACCTCTCGTTTTCAACATTTTGTTATTTATTTCGAAATGTTTAATAATACACACAATCTTTACAAAAAAAACATCCCTATAACATCCAGGGCATACGTCTTACATATAAATAAAATAAATAAATAAAATATATAAGTAAGACAAATGATCAATGAACATAAACGTCCTAAAAGCAACATAAAAGTAAACTTTTATGTTGAAAACAATACTAGCAGTTGATTTTTAGAAAAATCAGCATGTCAACGTTCTCAGGTAAAAGCCATGACAGAGCGGTAAAGAACACTCGCTCTGAGGATGTAGAAGAGGACTGGACACAGAGATACTTTTTTGCCAATCTGGCCAGCATTGGCATTTGGTCCGCATGTGGTTAAATGTGTTCGAACAGCCACACGGACTGCCTTCTCTCCTCCTATTTATCTAATTTGAGGTACTGAGGACAAAGTTTTACGTCATTTCTGACTTTTAGCGTGAACACACAGTCTTTAGGCTTTCATTGATAAAGCTAAAAGCGGCTGATCTCCGCAGTTTCATTTCGCGAGCGCGTGAAAGTTGTGTGATCTTAATTCATTAATTGTGCTGAAAAATCTGAGAAAGCTCCAACATATTCATGTACAAAACACTGTGCAGCATGTTTACTTAAAACACAAGCATAGTATTAGTTCGTGTGCATTTAAACCCGTCATTACTCCAGCTTACGTTAAAACGAAAGCAAAGGGACTTCCCCGCGGTCTCCACGGACCACCACTCAAAGTAATCAGGACAGGACCGATCGAAAGTGGAAAAAAGAGACGGACTGGTGTTGCTAAATACCAGGTGTAAACAGAATTTGTCTCTCTCGTCCACTAGTGATCCGATCGACGAAAACGCATCTTAATAAGCTTTTATATAAGCTTAATAAGCTGTGCTTCTAAATACACACTGTGTTTAAATAAGTGCTTCCTCAGGTTGGATGTATTACCACTGCTTACCTTGCACTTACTGTTACAAATATTACAGGTAGCATTGTCTGCATCATCCTTTGTGAAATTTAACCACATGTTAGATCGCTTTCTGTTAGCCATTAAGCAAGTTGCAAAGGGGTGTCACTTACCACACCATCTCTCTCTCGCGCGCGCACACGCTTTCGCTACGTACCAGACTCACACGGCGCGCTGACATGTTCTCTCAGGTACCGAAATTGAGCACCGATTGATTTTATGTGAATCGATACTGGGTAGTACCGACGCAATTCGGTCGGTGCCTATAAAAGTACCGAGGTCGGTACCCATCCCTAGCTAATAGGGGTGTAACGGTTCAAATTACTCACGGTTTGGTGCATATCACGGTTTTAGGGTCACGGTTTGGTGCGTTTCGTTACACTTTGGTCACAAATCAAACAACCCAAGACAAAGAGAAAATCACTTCTGTAGCTCTTAAAAATAATTATTATATTTAATTTATACAACAAAGACAGAGTTATTAATCATTTGATTCAATTTCTGTACCTAATGCCAATTTTAGACCTTATTTAATGTGTACTTTGTACTTTTATATAAATGTTTGTTATTTCTTTATTTGTTCTATGAATTGTTATACTATTCATAGATTTTTCCCACCCCTTTTTGCTAATCTGATCCCATCCATGCCTGAAAAAAACTTGAAAACTGTGATCCGAACCTTGAGTTTTGTGATCATGTACACCTCTAGTAAATTGGCAGAACTGGTTAACATGAAAGTTTCTTTTCACACATGATCTGTTAACTGCAGTTTACTACTAATTTACCAGTAAAGACTGTATGTGTGAAATGGACTACTGACATAAATTTCTCCTTTTCAATGGTAAAAGGGGGGCACTGCTTGATCAAATATTTGATGTTGCTCTTCAAACAATCTGCTCAACTGAAATGGCACAACATGACTTATGAGTTTGTATTTCTGCCATTACTGTTTCTCTGTGTTTGTAACCTGTAGAATATCACAGTATATTACGTTTTACTTGTTATAACTTGTGTTACTTGCTAAGCGGTCAGTGTCGCTAATGCACATACTTATTTATTGGAAACCCCCAATATCATAATTTAATGCATATCGCATCCAACAGTGGTACTGACAAAAACCGCTTGTTATATTGATGTTACTTTTCTGAGTGATCTCTTCTAATTTACACCTATAACCCAAAACATAGAAATCAGAGATGAGACCTTGGATCCAGTTTAATGAGCAGAATACAGGGCTCGAAATTGCGACCATTTTGATCGCATATGCTCCTGAAATTTTTGGCTGCAAGTGCAAATTAATTGTTGTGGTGCGACCTGTTTTAATTTCTTGACGAGACCAATGAAACTTTACACGCATGTCGTTTTTAGCATCCAAGGACACACATACATGAAGTTCATATGCAGAGCTGCTCTCAGAGTTCACAAGGATTTCATTGTTTCATTGAGTAATGCGACACTGACAGCCCATCAAAATAAAAGTCTGTTAAATGTAATGAAGTTGACAGATATACACTGTAGTAAAGAAAAATCTACTTTTAAAATGATAATGATTTTAAATTGTTTTTATTAAAGGAACAGTATGTAGGATTGTGGCCAAAACTTGTATTGCAATCACAAAACTTGTGGCTAAAACTGGTACTGCAATCACAACATGACAACATAAACATCAGTTGAGGGCTGCAACTCCACTTTTTAAATGACAATATCCTTGTCGGACCACTGTTGTCAGTGAAGTATTTGAAATAAGAATGATTTCTTAATGTCTAGTGACACATCAGGGCCATTTTATGATTAATTGATATAAATTTCTTACATACTGTTCCTTTAAGTAACATAATCACCCAGCAGTATGCAGCAGATTGTTATGCAGCAGTTTGCAAAAATAATGCGTTGTTTCAATGAATATTATTATTATTATTACTTTATTTCATTATTTTAGAAAAAACAAATTACATTTTAGGAAATCAGTTTATTAAATATGCATGCTGTTTGATAAGTGAAATGTAATTAACCATTAAAGAAAATGAAAAGTGTAAAATACAGAATCCAAAAATAAAAACTTTGATTTGTAAAAAACTGTATATTAAAATAAATAAATTTAAATAATTTTAAGAAATTGTTTTCATAGAGCTTGATTAAAAATGGACCATGCACAAGTCAAGTGTTTGGCAAATACTTTAAGATCAAGTTTGATTGTTCAAGCTCCTAAATGTTTGCTGGTGCTCCTAACTTTTAAGTGCCACCTACCAAAAAAGTTAATTTCGATCCCTGGAATATCATGACTTCGGTGTGGACTCCTTTGACTTAGGCTTAATAAGCGACCGGCTAGCAACACCCGGTTAACCACCCACAGCGTCCGAGCATCCAAATTTTTGGAAAAAAAATTACGATTTGAATAATTGGTTAATGTAATCCAGCTGGTGGTGACTTGATGTTAGAAGAATACTGCGAGAAAGCCAAAATGAACGGTCTCAGCAAAGTTTAGGTGGCACTGTGTGTTCACATGCAGTCCACTGGAAGTTGCCTGAAAAGAAAGCACCTGCCAAAGCAAATGTTTACAGATGGGTCTTAACAGTCATCCTAAATCAAGACGCACAACAGAGCCGTGCTGTCAGCCAGACCTAACGCTGTGGAACTGTAGCTTTATTCCTTGTGTTTTACTGGCCTACCGTGAGCACGCAGCTGGAGGAAAATTCAAGCTTTAATCAGCTTAATTGCTTCTCAAGGGAAGAACATGGTAATTAAAAACACACAAGTAGCGATGCATTCAAAGGGTCTGTTCACACATGACACATAATATAGTTTTGAACAAACACCTAACTTACAGGAAAATGCTAGATTACTGGAGTAAAATTATACCTTCCCAGGTGTTAATGACTTTCTTCAGCTGAACACAGATCAGTTATAGACATGCCCAGCACTAGGGATGCGCGATAATTTGCGTGCGATAGTCATTGCGTATCTTGTCAGTAAAGCCGGTTCCTTGATTAGTTGTAAATCGCCATCAGCTGCTTTCAGATGGAGTCGCATTTACCACACAAAGCCGTAGTTCACTGACAAGCTACCATCTATGGGTATCGGCCGATACTCCAGAATTCTGGTAGTATTGGTGCATACCTACTACAAGACCCATTTGTGCAAATATGGATCTGAGTGTTTAAAAACCTCCAAATCTGATGGCATTTACATACCGAATTAAATCTGCTTGGTGCTGTCAGTACTGCAGCAAGATCAGCTCCTTTGGGTTTTTAATTTAGGTGTTGACTTTAGGTAGCATTCGGCACTGATGACATCAGACACTTGAGTCACCGTCACTTTTGTCACCTCAGATTGTAATCTGATAAGTGCAGGTCTCCTTGGCACTGACAAAATGGTTGCCAATGGAAACCCATCTCCTCCTCAACGATTGTTGGTCTTTCTTAAGATTGATGGACTTTCCCAGTGGATTTTTCACTTGTTCAGATGTTACATCACCTTCTTATGCATCTGCCAATCTGTGTGGGTGTGTGTTTATGCTGTACCATATTAAGTCCGTTGAGTCATTTGTGTGTCTAAGCTTGAATTCTGGGAGCTTGCAAGCGCCATGTCTACAAATGGGGGTCTCTGTTATTTTTTGCATATGCAGAATGTTGGGATGTGCTAAAATCGGCCTTTAAAATAGATTAGACCAGAGGTTACCAACCTTTGTAAATACCCCGGTAAAGACCTGAAGAACCTTGAGGGCACAGCACAAATGTAAGGGCACAGTTTTGACCTGTTATTACAGCAGGAACAGTTTGTCTCAAGACTGGCCGTGTCTTGTATTGACCTTTTGTGTGTGTGTGTAAAGCGCGTTTGTACATCAGAGCATCTAATATCTCAGACCTCCAAAGACCTTAAAAAGATGAAAGGGTTCTTTCATTATGTACTTACATCACTGAAAATACTTCAAAGTGCAGGACTTCATAGCCATCAAAGAAGCTTTGTTTTTAGTCTAGAAGAATTTGTCAAATGTTTGCTTGTTGTTATAACTAAATAATGATTTACTGGAATTTAATTATTTTAGGAAAGTTTAAGCTGATATCTGTGAAGGTCAAATAAGTTTACGTTGACATGTCAGGGATTATATCTTCTAGTGGAAGGATGCCACTTTGTGTCTGTTACATTAAATTGCTAAATAGACACTTCAACTTGTTTTTATACGTTATAGTAACTAATCAAAATGTAAAATACTAAGTTGAAATGACTTGTAAAGTGAAATTGATTATACTTAAAAATTTAAAGGAGTATTTTTACTTTCATAACACAATTTCCTGATCGTTTTCTCAACCCTATGTCATCCAAAATATTTGTCTTTCTTTCTTCAGTCAAGAAGAAATTACGTTTTTTAAGGAAAACATTTCAGGATTTTTCTCCATAGTGAACTTCAATAGACCCCAACTGTTTGAAGGTCCAAATTGCAGTGTTTAATGCCGCTTCAAAGGGCTCTAAACAATCCCAACATAGGCATAAAGGTCTAATCTAGCTAAACAATCATCATTTTCACAAAAAGTACCACAATTTCTCATCTTGCAGACTTGCACTAGCTCTGGAATGCGGGTCTGCGACTTTATGTATTACATAATCACGTTGAAAGGTCATGGATGACGTAAGTCGAACTTCCGCTCCAGTGTTTACAAGTGTGGAGAAAGAGGACCGTTCAGAATTTGTTGTATGTGGAATAATACTAATGAATGTTTTTCTGTCAGTTTATTGTTTTAAATGGTCCGTACGTGTGCGCTCTGTCTACGTCATGCGTTACCTTTTGACGTGGTCCCAGTGCAACCATTTGAAAAATAGGACACCATTAGACTGTTAATGACTGACTTTTCTTGGATTTTATCCAAGGAATTTTATCTTGGAATTGAGTTGATTCTTAAAGGGATAGTTCACCAAAAAATGAAAATTCTGTCATCATTTACTCACCCTCATGTTGTTTTAAACCTATGTACGGAGGTCAATGGTGGTCTCTGGTTGGTTTGGGTGCAAACATTCCTCAAAATATCTTCCTTTGTATTCATCAAAACAAAGACATTTATACAGGGTTGTAACAATGTAAATGATGACAGAATTTTCATTTTTGGGTGAACTATCTCTGTGATATTACAGATGGATTTGTTTGCCGGTGTTGGCCATTGCAGCAAATTTTAGATGAATTGGCAGTTCTCTAAATGGCTAAGGATGTATTTTGTGTTACAAGGAAATAAAACTAATGCACCTCAATGACTTTCATAACAAATGTGTTTTAGTATTCATGCTGACTTTGCAGTATAAGCTTATTTCACATGCCAACATTTCGCTCAAAGGGTTACCTATTAATGTAGAGCTGCATTTGTTATACGGGACAAAATGCAAGATCTGCCCTTTTTAGACCTTTGTTAAAGTCCCATTGAAGTATAAACATGCTTTAAGGATAAGCTTATTTATATAAACTACTGTGCTCTGAAACAAAACTCCCATTAAGAAGATGGACACCTATTTCATTGCCAAAAAACAACGTTATTTTCTGTATTTGTTATAATACAATGTGTTTGCGTGGTTTATGCTTTAAAAAACACATTATTTTCCACATACCATACATTTTATAGCTCCGATTTCCCTCTCTTCCTGAAAAGCAGGGATTTCGTACAAAACTCATCGATATGAAATGCGCTGTGACCCTGATTGGCCAACTAATCTGTAGGTTGTGGTTGGCCTGAATACCTCTGCCTACAATTCGTGTGTTTGTTGTAGTCCAAGAAAAGAGATTTACGTTGTAGACAATAACTTGTCATCATTTACTTTAGGGTTTGTACCTTTTGCATATCGTTAACATGAATTAAAGCTGCGGTCGGCAACTTATTTTATCATATTTTTTGATCATATTCACTGAAACCAACACTATGCTCCGATAGAACAACATCAACTAGACTGTTTAAGAAAAAACCCCGCGCTTCTAGCTCCACCTGGAGCCTGTTATTTGTTTTGCAAAAATCCACCGCTCCCGGTTCATTTGGTCCAATCAGCGCAGGCTGGTTCATTTGGTCCAATCAGCGCAGGGCTGTGTAAAATCTGCCAGTCAATCACAGTACCTGCACGCGCCACAGATCCCCCTCGCGCGCGTTACAATATCACGTGCATCCGCCTGAATTCATAGTTGTTTTGGTTTGAACAGCGTGATGGTGGAGAGAACTTTCAGTAACAAACTTCCGATTTCTCGGTTAACAACTAGAGCTAGGAAAACAACCAATGAAAAGAAGGAAACAAAGATAGAAAGCGACTGTGGCCGTATTAAAACTAGGATCAATATCGGACCGGCATTTGAAAGGAATCTACGAGATTTCAAGCTGGATGCAGAGCTTGCCACATTTCTTCTCAACAGGTAATTGTGCTTTATCAACCATTGATTGTATTTCGGAGTGTTATGTAAGTAATCTAAGTATTCTTGCTAAGTATGCGTTCACAATAATACTTTTGCACACGCGCTGACGAGAACGAGCTCTGAGGGAGGTTGCTCTGAGGTAGTGGGGGAGGGACATGAAATTGTAAACATTTGGAAACTGCTCAATCCTCCAGAGTTGCCGACAGCAGCTTTAATACACACATGGGCTGTTTAGACTTGGTATTAAGATGTGTTTTCATCGATCGGATCACAAGTAGACGAGAGAAACGCATCACGTTTACACCTGGTATTTAAATTCGTCTCTTTTGTCCACTTTCGACCGCTTCTGTCCTGAATAATGTGAAAGACGGTGGGCGTGTCTCTCTGCTGTCACTCAAATGCGAGCGGGAGTAATATGAGTTTATATTGATGCAAACTAATATTATGTCAGAGTTCACTGCTTGTTTAGCTAATAAACATGCTGCACAGTGTTTTGTACATGTATATGTTAGAGCTTTCTCTGAATTTTCAGCGCTTTTAATAAAATAGGATCGCGAAACTTTCACACACTTTCAAAATGAAACTGCGGAGATCAGCCGCTTTAGTTTTATCAATGAAAGGCTAAAAAATAGTCAGAAAAGATGTAAAACATTGTGCTCAGTACCTCAGATTAGGCGGAGAGAAGGCGGTTGCGTGTGGCTGTTCAAACACATTCAACCACATGTGCATTTACACTACAAAAGCAATCCGATCGAAAGGGTTTTCGACTACCTCTGCATGTGGTTGAAAGTGGACGAGCTCAAAACGTTTTGAACACCGTTTACACCTGGCATTAACATTGTCCACTTGTGATCCGATCGATGAAAACGCATGTTAATGCCAAGTGTAAACAGCCTCATACACACCAAAGGAAATGTAAAATTGTGAATCGGACCATCAAGTCATTTTGCAAAGTAATTTAAGCGGTCTTTGCAGGGGGAATTTTAAAACGGTTAAGCATTCATTTGTTTTTTAAACAACTGATATAACCTCTGAATTGTGTACTTTATTTAAAAAATAATTGCACTAAAGTATGCCATTAAATATTTTGAACACAGACGTATTTATTTAGTTTGACATTGACAGATTAATTCTGCCATGGTCCCATTCACATCGCAGGCCTCCTGTTGTTTCACAATTGGACCAGTCCTTTCCAGGTCTTTCATTTCCATTCTGTCAAGCCTTTTCACTTTCACAGACTGTTACAGATCTATGAAGCAGCTATGCGTGAAATAGACCCTTTGCTCCAGAAACCTTCTTTCCCAGTAATGAGCCGAGCTGCAATAATAGTACATACTGTAGTAGTCACGGATTCAATCTGATTTATGATTTTCACTATTCACCCTCATATAAAGATAGTGCTGTGGTGTCATCATTGCCGTTATTCTGTTGCTCCTCCCCCTGCAACAGAAATCACATTATACTGAACTGAGATACAGCTGTTGTGCGTCTGCATGTTATATATGTGCACACGGCGATCGCTCGTCTGCTAGAGGTTCTGCTCCCCTGTCAAATCCTCTTTGGTTATTGTGCCATCATAGATAGTGAAAAGTCAATTATAGGAAATGATCATTGGCTGGGTGATGTAAGACGGAGAGAACGGCCCCTGCGTTTTGTCTTGGACCAAACCAAACAGTCGAGCTCAGTCATCTTGCCTGATGCTTAGGGTCTTCCTCCTAATGAAGAGGAACCTTTGAAGATCATATCTCGGATGGCACAGTGCATGCCATCTGGAGTATCTCTTGAGATCTGGGTAGGGTTGCACCAGTCGTTCGTAAGTTCTTACTTAAACTGGGACGTAAAGTCCAAACTAGAGGCTTAGTAACTACTAGCTAGTTTATAACTAACTCTGTACTTTATTCGGTTGCACCATTTGTTCTTAAGGCAGAACGTAGCTAGTAAGTCGTAAGCTCTCCGTAAAGTAATGCGTTGTCGCATAGAATGATGTTTATTTTTCTTAACCCAATCACAAGCCTTATAATGGGCAAACAGGAAATAGTCTGAACAGCACGTAATTTCAAACTCATTCTTGTCTCGCCTAAACTGAAAGTTAAACAAAGACGTTAAAGCATATGTTATCGAACTCAAAACATGACACTTTTAATTGAAAATATATATTCCACACATGGAAGAGAAAATAAACATGAAGAAATTTTAAATCTTATTTTAATTGATGGATACACAGAAAATTAAACAGTTCTTGAAAACTCGTTGACGAATTTGCGGCTCTTCATAATTAATACGAGCTCATTGATGTTATACAGGGCTCAAAATTAACTTTTTTATTTGGTAGCACTGGTGCTCCCAACTTTAAAGAGTTAGGAGCACCAGCAAAAATTTAGGCGCATCCATCAAAAAATTTAAAAGCGCCACAACTACAATGTAAATGTTAATAGATTTATTTTATTAAAAATAAAACACCACCACCGGGCTTTACACGTCCTATGGCCAGCATTTAAAGGTTGGTCTTCTATTTTATTTTATTTTTGCTGCATAAATTCCTAAATTAATACCCAAATGCTGTTGAAATAGTATTGCAGCAATAATAATTTAACAATTACAGGTAACATGATTAAGATTACATAGAAAATCTAGCAAACACGTAAAACACTGATTAATTGTGACATTACAAAAGTGACCCTAATATAGAAGGCTAATATATATTGGTATTGATAACTGCATTACCATTATGCTTTTACTACTAAATAGGCAATGTTTTAAAAAATACAACAAAAACATACCATTAGCATTGTCGTATTCCACAGCAACATGGACCACAAGGATGTTTGTCGAATGTCCATTCACCAGCGCATGCACACATACACCATCAAACACACTTTGACAGACAGCTCGGTGTCTCCATCAATAATAAACACATTTGTCATGACACGTCTTTTATTTTTGGCACTTTCGCCATGTTTAAGCAAGGTACGTCTGGCGCTTAAAATGTTTTGATTCCGCCATTAACGCCGTTTTACAGGATTTACAGTAAACACAGTAAGTTACATTTTCGTAGCGGAGACACTCGAAATCTTTAAGCCACTCTCTCTGAAAGGTTTAACGTCAACTCGTATTTTCCGGTGGTGGAGTTAGATTTGAATCCGGATCGTCGTCAAAAAATACAGTAATAACCTTGGCTGTAATCGGCTCGCTCTCGTCAAGCTCGCGGCGCGTTCGTCTTTTCACATTTCCGCGCTTCACGGCAACAAGGAATGACTGACGCTCATATTAGCCAATCTGTGGTCTTCATTAAACGCAAGAACTTAATGGTGAAATTTGATTGGTTATGTATCGTTGGAGAGAACACTGAACCTGGGACAGCGCCACTGATCTATATAAATGACTGGATTGCGCATGACGTCACAACTGTGAAGCCACCGCGCCGCCATGTTGGTATACCCAAACATTCCATTAAATCAATGAACGCGATCAGATTTTAATGATAAAACATCACTTTACAAGTCTTCGTTTTTATATCTGAAGTTACCCTGTACATTATTACAACACAAACGTCCTAAGCATGTACATAGTTATTTACTGAAAGTTGTACATTTTAGTTTTTAATCAGTTATTATACATTCATCTTCATTACAGTATCAGATCAGCAGACAGACCGCAGCATATTTAGTATTAATGACAAACGTGCTCATTCTGAAATCTATATAAATAATCATACTTTGTACCATAAGCTATGTGCATGCAATAATTTGCTGGTTTTATGTTATCTAAACTTACAAGTTACCTAAACTTATTTAGAGAAATAACGCTGACCGTGTAGCTAAATGTAACGTTATTTATACCCGTGTCATTAACAGAACGCAGCAGACACACTCACCTTAACGGTTTTTTATAAATCCATTTTCCTGCCCGATTAAAACATAAACATTCCAAATAACAGAATTAACAGTTAATTTACGTACACATATCCTAAAAATAATCTTGCGTGACTGATACGCTATAAAGCGGGTGAATTTAAAACATGATTTTGAATGGAAGTCAATGACACCCTCTGCCGGTTGGGTATACCAAGATGGCGGCTCGAACTCTGCGCTGGCTTCACCTCACGCTGTTACGTTAAGCGTTCTATGCGCAGTCCAGTCATTTATATAGATCAGTGGACAGCGCCAGCACGCAGGATCACAATCAACTCGGGTCACAACAAAATGGGCAGTCGCACAAATGCTCCCAAATATATTTTAAGGTCGCACAGATTAAATTTCGGTCGCATATGCGACCAAAATGGTCGCAATTTCGAGCCCTGTTATATAATCTGGATGACATCTTATTCCAAACGTTATTCATGGACAGGGGCTTCCGTAAATATTAAGTTACAACGTATTGTTACGTTTAAACTAAGTTTAATGGTGCAACGCAAAAACATTTAGTAGTGCGTAAGTTGTAACTTAGTGCCCATTTACGTCGTAACTAAGCTACGTTGTAACTTACGCACAGCTGGCGCAACCGGCCCCTGGTCCATGGAGCAATGATGACTGCAGCTCTATGCAGCCAACTGCTGTGATAACCGAGATGTCAACAGGTTTCAATATGCACCATGTTCCCAACACTAAAACTAAACATGAATAATAAATTGCAACTATATTTCATGTTTTTTAAATGTATAGTTTCAGTCTTTAATTATGATTGGGTGCCAACTTGTCATATGATGCAATTGTGCCTCCGGCTACCTGGATTTGATTCCCAGCTTGTGATTCCCCTGTGCTGGTCCCATTCCCTTTTCTTCATTCTGACCTTCCTGTCAGTCTATGCTGTCCTGTCTATAATAAAGACATAAAAGCCCCAAAATATAACTTTTATATAGAATAGCAAAATAAATGGGCAACTTTTATAGCGAGAAGAAAACACTTCACTCTGCAACAAATTATTTTCAAGAAAAATGTTCTTGGTATTTTTGTCTTGTTTTCAGTAAAATATCTAAAAATTCTTAAATTAAAATGCTTTTTCTTGATGAGCAAAACGATCCAAGAAAATAAGTCTTGTTTTTACACGAACAATATCAAATTTAAGTGTTTTTTTCCGTAAAACAAGCAAAAAGATCTTGAACATTTTTCAAGAATTCAAGAAAAATGTGCTTAGCCCATTGGCAGATTGTTTTGCTTGTTTTATGCACAAAATCACTTAAATTTTATATTTTCGGTCTAAAAACTATACTTATTTTCTTGAGTCATTTTGCTCATCAAGAAAAAGCATCTTAATTCAAGAATTTTTAGATATTTTTACTAGGGGTGGCACGGTTCATGAAAAAATCCGAACCGTTCGGTTTGCTTGTCTCGGTTCGGAGCGCGTGTGTGTCGTACGGTTCAACGGTTCATGGCATGCGCAATGTATGTAGCCTCGTGCCCTGTATGTGACCTCAGTTAGCGTGTTCCCCTTTCGCGAATAGCGCGAAAGAAGAGGTGACTGGTGTGGAGAGTGAGTGCTGCCGGTCATGTTACGTGTAGAAATGGCAAGAGGGAGAGAAAAAGAAGTCTGCCCGCAGTTGGAGGATGCGCCAGCGTCGTATAAGTTTGGTGTGTGGAAACATTTTTTATTTCATGTTACCTATGATGACAGCGTAAATAAAACAATAGATACAGCCACACGCGACAGCCTTCTCTCCGACCATTTATCTAATCTGAGGTAATGAACACTGTTTTACGTCTTTTCGTTTAGCGCTATTTTTAGCCTTTCGTTGATAAAACGAAAGCGGCTGATTTCCGCGTAGTTTCATTTTGCTAGCATGTGAAAGTCGCGCAATCTTATTTCATAAACTGCCCTTTAAAGTAATCAGGACAGAAATGGTCAAAAGTGGACAAAAGAGACGGATTTAAGTATTACAGGTGTAAATGTTATGTTTCTCTCTCGTTCACATATTCTCTCTGCAGTATTTAAGCAGCCTCTCAGTGATAAATCTTAAAGCTACACTGAAGTTGGCATTTTGATAAATGCAAGATATCTTTGTGTTCATGTAGATGGCAATACACATTCTCTTTTTTGCCAAATAAATGAAAAGCATGTTGAAATCATCAATGTCTTCCCTCTCGCTGTGTCAAAATCTCGCCTGGCTTTCCTCAGGGATGTTCCCAATAATGTGCTTAAAGTCAAATTCAGTTTGTGCATGATTACATGATATAACTTTTTTTAATACTGTATCCTAAATTATGGATAATTAATACATTAATAAGATAATACATTTCTGGAGTGTTAAAGAAATAACAACAAGAACCGTACTGAACCGAGAACCGTGACCATAGAACCGTGATACGAACCGAACCGAGGGTTTTGTGAACCGTGCCACCCCTAATTTTTACTGAAAACAAGACAAAAATACTAAGAAAATGTTTTCTTGAAAACCATTTTTTGCAGTGCAATAGCTTTTGTTGATGTCAAAGGCTGTGCGTCCATTCAAAAAGAAGTGAATGGGGCTCACAAACGGTTTGGTTCATTCCTCAAAATGAAATTTAGTTACAGGTTTGTAACAACATGAGGGTTGAGTAAATGATGAAAGATTTTTTTTGGGTGAACTATCCCTTTAACCTCCTAAGACCTGGATATCCACATACAAGGACATCAAATTTTTTTGTTGTTTGCACCATAATACTTAATTATGAAACTGGAACAAACGTGTATAATTACACTGCTTCATGTTCAAAGAAAATTTTTTGGTTATTATATTAATTGGTTCTTCCTAAGCCCAAAATAGCTGGAAGAAATCTGAAAAAAAGACAAAAAAAGCTTGGGTTTTAGGAGGTTAACTATTATAAATAATACAAAAATATTTTAAAAATGTTAAAAGTGACCCTGCATAGGTATTAAAGCCACCAAACATTTACTTCTAAGATATCAGTATGGTAAAAAACTTTTGGTTAAAATTTTACTTTTTATGACAATGTTGACGTGCATGGAATTCCCCAAATGCTTTTTCTGAAGATAGGCTAATGTGTTTAAAGTCTGTCTTATATTATCTTGTGGTACAAACTGTTCTTTTCATTTTCAAAATGAAAAAATGTGCTAGAAAGCCATGACATTTTAAGTATGACAGTTTAAAATGCTGATTTCATCAACACTCTGGTTACATTGATACAGGATTCATATAACCCTGATACAGTATAGACGGTTTCAGCAGTAACAACTTAAACAAGCGCCTGTCGCAGTCCGCACGTAACTTCCGGTAAACTCCGCTAAGAATAAATAACCACAAAGTACTTTAAACGTAGTTTATTTATATAACAAGCAAAAAACAACACATAGATTACCTAGGAAACATGTGTTATTTTCGACGAGTCATTTGTTCAAGTGATCAGTTTAGCAACTAGTCAGACCATTAAAAAAACAAAACCGGAAGTAAGGTTCGGATCCAGACGTGTATCACGTGCGTCCGATGAAACCGTCTATATATACAACAAATTTCTTTTTAGCTTGACTAACTTGATCTAGCATGAAAATGTATGTGCATGTGACAGCCAAAGGCTTTGGATTATCTAAATTAATTGCTTTTTAATTACTTTATGATTTTGCTGCCACTACGCCTAACGGCTTCATTTCGTACAACTCTTTCTCAGATCGTAAACTCAAAATAAACCCATTTCTCAAGGGAAAAGATGTCACCTCAATTTTATTTTACGAGTATACCATCTGTTTTGCTGCAGTTTTAGATTTGTCTGTGAAGAATTAAAATCTGAAATGAGTAAAAGATTTGTTACAAAACTACGATGTCAAGTGTTTTTTATTGGAAATCAAAAAAATGCAGTTTAACGGTAATGTGTTTTAATTTTGTGTTTAAAAATGCCTGTAAGTGGCTAAACGTTATTTGTGTTGGCAGGGGGGGACCCTGTAACCCTTATGTGGATTTGTCCTAAAACTCATCTTTGTGTTCCCTCCGCAGTGCCCTTAAAGACAGCCGCTTTCCCCCAATGACGAGGGACGAGCTGCCCCGCCTCTTCTGCTCAGTGTCTCTGCTTACCAACTTCGAGGATGTTGGTGATTATCTAGACTGGGAGGTAAGAGTGCAAGGAGTCCTGTTTTTAATTATTAAAACATGTGTGCTCTAGCAATGATTGATTATTTACATAATTCAAGTAAACAATCTTGGTATATTTCACTTTTAGTTTTGCTTTCCAAAATGTATGCACTTAACGTTTTTTTATTTTTCAAGATTTATTGCTTTTAAATGAATTGAAAAGGGAACAAGATCTGTTGCGAAACAAAATAAAAAAATAACAAGGTGGCGATGTGAACCATACAAAAACGTGGGATAAAGAAAAGCGCGAAAGGTCCACCCCTAAACACAATCGCAGATGGCACAAAAATGTTTGTACAGAATTAATAGTAAAGAATTGCCGTGTTGAATAATAATTTTTAGTGTAATACAAAATCTCACGCAAAAACTTTTGAATGAGATTTTACAAAATCGTACTGATTAACCACCAATTTACTAAAACATAAAATAGTTATAAATAGCCATGTAATGGTGCTGAATTTTTTTTAGCTCAATACAAAATTGTAATATATGCATTGCAAAAAATAATTTTCAAGAAACAAATTCTTAGCATTTTTGTCTTGTTAAATTAAGATGCTTTTTCTTGATAAGCAAAACAACCCAAGAAAATACGTCCAGTTTTTAGACCAAAAATATAAAATTTAAGTGATTTTGTGCATAAAACAAGCTAAAACATCTGCCAATGGGGTAAGCAAAAAAATCTTGAACATTTTTCTTAAACGCTAAATTCAAGAAAAATTTGCTTACCCCATTGGCAGATTTTTTGCTTGTTTGATGCACTTCAATTTGATATTTTTGGTCTAAAAACTAGACTTATTTTCTTGGATCGTTTTGCTCATCAAGAAAACACATCTTAATTTAAGATTTTTTTGATATTTTTACTGAAAACAGGACAAAAATGCTAAGAAAAGTTTTCTTGAAAAGCATTTTTTGCAGTGTAACTAATACACAAGAAGTGGATTTGAGCGTTTTAAAGCATTTAGACTCACTTGGGTACTGAATAAAGTAGGCTACTGCAAAAAATGACTTTCTTACTTCGTATTGTTGTCTTATTTTCAGTACATAATCTAAAAAAACTCTTAAATTTAAGATGCAGATTTCATGATGAGCAAAATGACTTTGACAAAAATATACAATTTAAGTGAAGTTGTGCATAAAACAAGCAAACATATCTGCCAATGGGGTAAGAAAAAAATCTTAATAAATAAGTTGACTTTTTTCTTAAACACTTAATTCGAGAAAAAACAATTCACCCCATTACCCGATATTTTTGCTTTTTTCACTTAAATTGTATTTTTTTGGTCTAAAAACTAGACTTATTTTCTCATTTTGCTCATCAAGAAAATACATCTTGATTTAAGAATTTTTAGATATTTGTACTGAAAACAAGACAAAAATACTAAGAAAGTCATTTTTTTGCATTGAATACCAGCCATAATAGTTATATTTCTTTTAGTATCAACAAAACAGTTGTTTATTCCATCTTTAGGTATTCTCCTCGAGGTCATATACCGAATTTGAAAGGTTCTTTTGTTGTCTTTTTGGAGGTAATATTTCCCTGTGATTCGCACTCCAGCTCAATCTGGACACCTTTAGAGATGAAACACTTTCAAGATCCTCTCACATACCCGTAAGAAATGCTGCCCTCACCCTCCAATTTCGCTGAATTTCATTTTGACAGCTGCAGTCTATTGTCGGGTAGATTACAAATCACACCATCTGAGGAAAAGAGAGGGAGCAGAGCAGTGCGGCATCAGCCACTCACTGTTTCCTTGCATTCAAATGAACCACAGGCCCACTGACTTAGCCTGGCATCATGCCACAAATCCTGATGCAGGGCGTTAACAAAACACACACGCTTACACACTCTGTCCTTAGAGACCCGGAGCTAACAGAACTGCGCCCTGGGTGAGGAGTGATGACGTGTGCATGTGCTTGTCTGCTTGTAATTCAATGCAGAGCGAACAATTCCTGACCTTGTTCTGTTGTTTCACATACACCACTAGAATCATTTCCCATCTCTGCATTCAGTGGTAAACTTCACTCTTGACGGGGTGTGTCCACGCTTCGTGCGCCATCATCCATTTTTTTCCTATCTCTTCACAAGTCTGTTTTTGTTCAGATATTGGAAATTAGAGTCTTCGCATTATTGCTGCTACACAGGCTTTTGTTTTGGGTAAGACACATCACAAACGTAGGGCCAAGTATCCACCAAAATGTAGTTTTGCTAATGAGTTTTCCCTCATTAGCATCACTATTACTATTTATTATTTCTCTGGGCTTGACATTATTAAGCACTGTCAAAGTAAATTTGTCAATCACATTCCGAGTAAAAAGTTACTTGCCTGAAGAAAAAAGGCGTTTTGTTTAAGGTGTAAATTTAAGTTTATTGTAGTCAAACAAAACATAGTTTAGTATATTTAGAGTATATGCACTAGTATATGCCAGTTTCTGTGCGTCATATTTAGTCCAGCACTTCTGTATCTTTAGTGTCACAATACAGTTGAATCCCA
Organism: Misgurnus anguillicaudatus; assembly: GCF_027580225.2. NCBI lineage: Eukaryota > Metazoa > Chordata > Actinopteri > Cypriniformes > Cobitidae > Misgurnus > Misgurnus anguillicaudatus. Next base: position 13,165,088 of record NC_073345.2, read on the forward strand.
GTGGTTAAACTCTGGGTGATGTCGTTGTATGCTGCCATTCTGCTTTCAGGCCCTGTTTACATTAGAGCATTTGCGTTTTAAAACGGCATTTTAAAATGAAAACGATCTTCGTTTATACTGGCATTATAAAAAGAATCTTCATCAACACTATACACGACCATAAACGCATGAAACAAGACCAATCATGTAACTGGGCATGCGCATAAAAGTGTAAATTAACTTATTACTCTAATAATAGCTTACCTTTGCGCATTTATGCAGCCTAGGGGTGTGCGATATTGACAAAAATTCATACCTGGATCCTTTGCCGGCAACTACAACAGACACTATTTTTGAAACTATAAAAAATTTGTGTTTGGGAAAGTCTTTAGCTGCCCCCTACAACATATTAATATGATTAATAGGTTAATGTTGATGTTATCAACCAAACAGAAAGGTCTTTATGATTTAAAAAGGAAGCATTCAAGTGAACAGTACTAAACAGTAGCGAACTTGAAGCAAAAATAAATTTCAGCAAATGCAAACTTCAATTAAACATAATAAGAGGTAAACACCAGATAACTTATCTTCCCTTATCTGTCGCTGTTCAGTGTGCAATTAAATAATAAAAATTAATATAACGTTAATTTTTAAAAGTGTGCGAGGTCCGTGCACGTCCTCCGCTAGCAACACAGAAATAGCAAAAAGCGCAATCGGCTAAACGAGCATTAAATATTAATATGACGTTAATTTTTAAAAGTGTGCGAGGTCCGTGCACGTCCTCCGCTAGCAACACAGAAATAGCAAAAAGCGCAATCGGCTAAACGAGCATTAAATATTAATATGACCTTGATTTTACTGTTTTTATTAATTTATATTCACAAAACATCGATTAAAATTAAGAGACAAATTATATGAAACGAAATTAATTTTAAAGTAGCAAACAAAACTTAAATTAAACTTGAAAATAATGTCTGACCCATTACAATTCTCCCTTCATATTAGCCTTTACAACGCCCTATATTGCGTTTAAAATTGCAGTCTATCTTTCGTAATAAGCTAACTTAAACAAAACATAAACAACATTACAACAATATTCAAACGCAACAATACTCAAACAAAAATATAAAACAGACGTTATCTATAAGGATACATGTTAAAACAATCTGATATAGCGTTTATAATAGCTGGTTGGTAGATGTTTACTATTTTTGGCAAAGCCTCCATTGCAAACCTCCATTTACCTGAATAAAAAAAAATTTTACTTTGAAAATGATGCGCTGTCACGTTAACATCAGCTGTTCGTTTACATTAGACCACGTCTACGTTCATTTACACTGCAGCGCAACCCCAGAGTTCTTAAACTAAAACAGGGTCTGCAGCGTTTGCGAACAAATCCATTTATGAGGGTCGAAAACGGTGGTGTAGTGTAAATGAAAGGCGTAAACGTAGCAAAAGTAACCCGTATATATAAACATAGCCTCAGTGTGGCGTCAAATTATGTTTCCAATAATGTTTGGATGCATATAAAGTTCGAGGCTCTTTTTGTTTGAATTTTAAAGGTGGTGTGTGTACATTTTAGCGGTGTCTAGTGGAGAGATTGTGATATTGCAACCAACAGCTCATCTCTCAATTTAAAAACGCATATGGGAGACGCCACAGGACAAACATGTCGTTGTCTGAGGCCTAGTCCACACGGACGCGGGTATTTTTTTAACCAGAGTTTTCCTCAAATCCCATCCACACATACTCAGTTTAAAAGGAATCTCCGTCCTCATGAAAAAGCAAAAACACGCTATCAAGCGCTGTCAAGAGCATGCCACACCAGCAGGTGGCGATATACATTAGCCAATCAGAAGCCTAACAAAAGTGAAAAACCCCGGTTTTACTGTCTATACAACAACACTGCAACTGCAACGTTTTTTAAAATACCCTGGCAGGGGTTTTCAAAAATGTTTGGTTTCAGTGCTATGTTACTGCGTTTTCGTGTGGACGAACGGCTGGTCTGCGTAAAAAAAGTCACGGTTATAAAAATACCTGTGTCCGTGTGAGACAACGTAGGGACAAAATGCGCTCTATAGAGCAGTTTGTCCGTTTAGGGCTACCGTAGTCTGTAGAAACATGACATGACTTCCATGTAAGGGGACCCGCGGTGTATGTAGATAAAAACGGCTCATTCTAAGGTTATAAAAACAATACAATTCATTATGTAAAGTCTTTATACAACAATTATAATATAGCTATGTTTATTATATTGCATTTATGTCAAAAAATCCTTTAAAAGTTACACAATACACCTTTAATCATTAATGTGTGGAGCGTCTCAGCAGTTTAAACCCCTCGCTCTGAGTTTACATGAATTGATGTCTGCATGTTCTTGCTCAGGAATGACATTGGCTGAACCATTTCTATTGCGAAGAAGTGGACAAATATTAAAGATTGAGTTAATTTAAATGTCGTTTGGCTAAAAGTAAAGAATGTGATCTCAATGTAAAATGAAAAGAAAAATAACAATATCAAGCCTACTATGCAGGCATTTGTTATAATACATAATGTTGGTTTATTAAAAATGTTTCATTAATAATCTCATTTGGATTTTAAATGAATAATATGGATGAATTTCTTGTCCTGCAGAAGGCACCAGCAGTCTTGTAATTCAGTACATCACGACCAAATCTGTTTAATTTAGGTTAAATTATGTTTACTTTCCATATCACATATTTAATAGATTTCAGCAAATGTAATTTCTTGAACTTCAGAAATATGTGGACACACCAAAACATGCAAATTCAAAGACTGCTCTACTACTACTACTACTACTACTGCTACTGCTACTGCATTGCTGATTCAGTAAAACGCGCGCATAACTTCTGTCTAACCATCATGGATGTTTTTTTGTATGGCAATATCATTACAGATAAATGGCAGATGACGTTATGTGTCGCTAATGTCATTATAACCATGGCTTTGAATTTTGCATTATTAATACACACTCTTGACAGAAATGAATGATTGTCACAGTATATTTTTATCATAAGAGCGTTTCAGAAAATTCAATATCTGACCAATCCCAGATAGCAAAAGGGGTCTATTGCTATCTGGGATTGGTCAGATATTGCATTTTCTGAATCATTCTAATGAATTACTTTGAATACATGTATTTTTTTTCTTTATTTTTTATATTGACATTTTAACCCTGGAGAACCCAAGAAGAAATTTGACCCTGTGGGTTCTCCAAGGTTAAGTTACTTGTCCTGTTTGGCAAGTAAAATTCTCTCTAACTTGCCCATCCAAAACTTTCACTTGTCCCAGACACGTGTTAGTGTCGAGCCCTGTTATTATTTTCAGAAGACTTCAGCTGTGGCGGGTAAGACAGCCACACCCACTAGCCACTTAGGTGCGTTGAATATTATTTTTCATTGTAGTTTTCTTAAAAATCATATTAAATAATATGAAACTTCACATGTGCACACAATTGTATGCGAAGTGAAAAGAATCCCCGACCGGAGAGATTCGTACTTGTGCATCATATTATTGTACTATTGTACAACAACAATACTCAACACTCGACATTTGTCAGTAAACTAGCGCCTTAAATCAATTTTAACAGCATGATTAAGCACATAAAATACAATCTGCGTAAACAAGAAGAAAGTAAAATTAGATAATGAATATTAGATTAGATATTAGATTTCAAAACAAAGGGTGCACATTAATGTCATCAATCCATTGGTAGAGAATAGTGCTAACGTTATCAAGACTTCATTTCGTATTGTTTCTTTGCATGACGAATTTGTAGGATGATGACGAATATGAAAAAATATATACGGACTTCAGTGTGCAAGCATCTTGATGATTAAACTTGAATCAGTAACTCGTTCCCAAACAATTTTCACACCGTACATAACATAGAGATCCAGAGCCGGGACTTGAGCCAGTAAGCATCCACATAGAACTTTAAACAAATTCTTAAAAGTTAAAATGTAAAATCTTTTTGAAACTGTACTACAAACATTGTGAAACTTCATTTGAAACCATCGCAATGAACACATGACCCTTTCTGTGAAATCCAGGCTAAAGTCTCATACTGTGAAATTTAAACTTTGATGCTCCTAATCTTGCTCAACTGATTTCAGTCTTTGACGTGATCTTACTCAGTCAATATTAAAGATGTCAAGGTTATATTTTCACAGTGCGTTCTTTACATTTACATTATTTAGAATGAGTTTATATAGAAAACAGTATATCACAAATAATGACTTCAGTTGGGATTTCACAAGCAGAGTCACATTTAATTTCCTTTCAATGTATCATTTTGTGTAAATTACATTTTATACAGTTTTTTTGTTTACATTTTGTAAATAAGGCCCATATTCATGTTAAACTTCCCCTAAAGATACCAGTATAGTGATCCTCCCACTTCATTTTCTGTTTCAGTCCTCTACTCTTATAAAGAGGTGCAAAAAGCCTGTATAGTAAAATGACCATTAATGCTGCGTTTACATCAGCCACGGTAGAGGCGTCAAATGCGGTTTGGTTTCAATGTTAAGTCAATGTGAAGACGCGTTGACGCGCGTCTGGAGGTCTCGCGCACGAGTGAGGCGTTTAGCGCGCGGCGGTCGACGCAATTCTGCCTCATTCGCGCGTCTAGTTCGCGAGTTGAAAAATTTGAACTGAATTTGGCAGAAAAACGTGCCACATTAACCAATAAGGAGCTTGCTTTAGTACTGACGTGATTAGCCGCTCCCATGACGCGAATTTCCATGTGAATGTCTCAATGACTAGAATTTCATGCGTGAATGAAACGAGTTCACTCAAACTGGGCGCGGTATACACGATTTTGACGCCTCAAATGTGGCTGGTGTAAATCCACGGTAATGCTGTCAGTTCTGGATTATTAAAGCTAATGTGCAGATAGTTTTCCTTCAACTGGCTATTTTTATGATTGTAATATGTGACCTAAACCCCAAAACCAGTCATAAGTCGCACAGGTATATTTGTAGCAATAGCCAAAAATACATTGTATGGGTTAAAATTATTGCCAAAAATTATTAGGATATTAAGTGAAGATCATGTTATATAAAGACATTTTATACATTTCCCACCCTAAAAATTTTTAATTAATTTATCGTATAAGTAATGTGTTGCTAAGGACTTCATTTCGACAACTTTAAAGGCGATTTTCTCATTTTTTTGCACCCTCGGATTTTCATATGATGTACCTTATTACTGGTTTTGTGGTCCAGGGTCAAATATTATTGTCAGCACCAATAAGAGGATTGCATTTTCAAAACGTCCCTGTCTTATTTCTAGGTGGGTGTTCACGGCATTAGGATAGAATTTTTTAATGAAAAAGGATCAAAGCGCACCGCCACCTACCTGCCAGAGGTTGCGAAGGAGCAAGGTAAGATGATGTCGTCAGCTCCGAGGTTAAATGAAGAATGAAGACCAAAGGGTTAAAGGGGACCTATTATGAAAGTTCACTTTTATAATGTGTTAGAACATCAGTATGTGTCCGCAGTGTGTGTAAAAATCCACTCACTCCTCCTTTAAGAATTCAAAACCTATGTGTAGAAACGCACGCATTGAGGTTTTCCCCATTGATGATGTCACTGGAGGGAAAGCCCCGCCCATAAGCACTTACCAGCTGCCATATTTGCACAGAGGCTGCCATTGTTTTACAGTGGTCTCTGCCAAAGAGACATTATGTCTGTTTCATATCACTTTAATTTGTTTATTCGTGCACTTTTTGATCCATGTAGAGTGAGTTATATAAAAGCCTATCACGCTTTTTTAAGGAAATTGATTGACAGCACAACCTGACCGTATTCCCCCAAAATACACAATAGGAGCATAAACATGTCGTATTATCTGTAGATTATAAAGAAGATGAGGATTAACTTAGTGCACAAGACAAACAGAGAGAGAGAGAATGATTGACAGCTCAACGTGACTGTATTCACTTCCATCATATACAATATAAGCATAAAACATGCCGTTTTATCTGTTTCTCTGAAGATTATAAAGAAGATGAGGATTAACGCAGTGCACAAGACAGAATGATTGACAGCACAACGCGACTGTATTCACCTCAAACACATACTATATAAGCAACATGCTTTGTATGTGATTTTATGATTTCATATCAAATAAATCTCTAGTTGAAGCAAGATTTGTGTTATAGATGCTTTTTATGAAAGTTATTTTCTTGTAAAATGCTGAAAACTATTCTGACTGATTTAAACAGTATGTGCAGTATGCTGTTTACGGCAGCGTGAGACAATGCTCACCGTCTGTTAATAAACACGTATTTAATATGCACAGTTCAGTCAGACGATTGGCTTTTTAAACTGGTTCAAGCACATAAGGCTGAACGCTTGTTGCGTGAGATTCTCCTGCTTTGTTGTGACCGATTGCTGACGCAAGAGTTCTCGAAACTCCGCCCCCCTCTGGTAAGCGAGCCGAGAGCAACAGCTCATTTGCATTTAAAGGGACACACACAAAAACGGCGCATCTAAAAAAGTGGCCAATTTTAACATGCTATAATAAGTTATCTATGGGGTATTTTGTGCTAAAACTTTACATACACACTCTGGGGACACCAAAGAGTTATTTTACATCTTGTTATCTGGGGCACAATAGGTGACCTTTAAACTCAGTCAGTATGATGTCATTGAGTTATTTCGTTTTTCTCTCTCTCCATAGGATGGGACCACATTCAGACCATAGATTCCTTACTTCGAAAGGGAGGTTACAAAGCTCCCATCACAAATGACTTCAGGAAGACTATTAAGTTGACCAGGTGAGACTGTCAACCTCTTTCAAACATTCACTCGATCGTGTTCTTCAATTTTAATGGATCTTTTTGTACCCACGCTTCACTAGTTTTATATATGCCACCACCTCTTACCCAGAGATAATAAACTGGAAACTTGCACATGCTGGATTTAGTGTAAAGACTTTAGGTGCTGTCTACAAGACATTTCTTATCCTCATGACTAACAGATAACCACGCGTCAAAGATCTATTTTAAGAAGTATTTCACATTACACCAGACCAAACACCTCACCAGAGACAAGGATTTGCTAATTCTAAGAATACATTGTAACCTTACCAGGCACTTATTCAGTGGACCTTGTTTCAGTAGTTTAATGGATAAGGGTTTAAATTAAAGCTTTGGCTTCTTGGTTGCTGGCACACATTGTAACTACATCGTTCTGGGGCAGAAAGCATCGCTGTGCCATAGAGGCCTTTTAAAAGCTTGGCATGGTGAAGGACTATGAAAACTATTAGTCATTCACAGTAGTATCACATTGGAGGCCCTGTGAAGATATATGGTGACACAGTTGTTTATTTAATTGTAGGATCGACATGAAGTGTACATTTTTGTGATTTTTACGTTAGGGTTGTGTTTAGAGCGATTAATACTTTTGCGTAGGATCTATGGCGTGGCCTCGCCAGTCATCACAACCAAGCTTCTAACAACTCTTTCAAATTTCATTAAAACATATCTGTGTTAAGGAAATACTTGGTGGATGAATTGCTGTTGGGAATTGTGCCCATTTTTTGAGATCTTCATGCATGATGACTGATTTAAAATCTCTGACAATTTCTATAGTCCCACTTTAAAGGAAAACACCACCTTTTTAAATATTTTACTATGTTCTTACCTCAATTAGATGATTTAATACATACCTGTCTTTTTTTTAATGCGTGCACTTTATCTTTGCACAGTGTGTCATGAATGTGTTAGCATTTAGCCTAGCCCCATTCATTTCTTAGGATCCAAACAGGTATGAATTTAGCGCTAGTGCGCAAAGTGCTGCAAACGAAGTGCTCTTCTTTAATCCGCTTAAAAAATCGGTGTGTTTATTTTGTTCCACCATACTTACTCGTGTAACTACTCATGTTACAGTCTTTAAATAGGGAAAACATGGAAGTGTTTGGTGGCTTCTAAATTCATCCTTGTTTGGATCCTAAGGAATGAATGGGGCCTAGGCTAAATGCAACACAGTCACGACGCACTGTGTCAAGATGAAGTGCGCGCATTGAAAAAATAGCGTTCCCACGGGTCCTTGAAATCCTTGAAAGTTTGTTAATCTGGGGAAAAAAATTCAAGGCCCTCGGATGTTTTTGAAAATATACATACAGGTCATTGAAAGTGCTTGAATCTATTTTTTGCAAGAAGTTTTCTGAAAAAAAAAACACATTATTCCCTGTGTAGTGTAGGATAATATCATCTAGACTTTTTAAGCACACGTGCTAAACTGTTCACTTTAAATGCTTACATCTTCTGTATGCGAATGTTGATTCATACCAAAAATGTTTTTTTGCATAGTTGTGTTTGACACATGAAAACGTCTCTGGTTACGAATGTAGCTGTTGTTTCCTGAGAAGGGAACGAGACGCTGCGTCTCCCTTGCAATATTTCCTGCATCCCTGTAACGCCGTCTTTGGCAATATTTCAGATAGCGATATACTTCCTGGCTCCCGCGTCACCCTGTCTTTGTTGTTAAGCCTCTCCATTGGTTGAATTTGATATACACATTTAGACGCACTTACCCCTGGAGGCGTCCCCAAAGTGTCACCTAAGTGACGCAGCGCGAGTTCCCTCGAAAGGGAACTGAACAATGTATCTTAAAAGGTAACACGATGTAACCTTGCTCTCACTTGAAATGTTTCCCCACATTTAGTCCTTCAATTTGAGGGTATTGGACCTGGAAAGTCCTTGAAAGGTCATTGAATTTGAAATTAACTAAGGTGTGGGAACCCTGAAAAAGATGGCTAAGAACAGTAAAATATAAAAAAACGGTGGTGTTTTCCTTTTAAAGTCACGAGTAGGGGTATTACTGGTGTTTTTTTTGTCATAGAATCGAACGTGAAAATATCTTGGGCTCTGTTTGAGGCATTTAACCAAATCCCATTGACTTTGGCAGGATGAAACTGGAAGTGCTAAAATGCTAACTTCTGGGTTTTGCATACAAAAATACATCTAAAGTGGGACCAAGATCTGTAATATACAATATAAGGCTCTCAGAAGTCTGACCCCAAAGAATATAAGCAACATTTTTAAGCTTAACTGATACGGAAACAGCAGGGATGATATAATTTGACATCAAATTTACTCTGAATGTACTCTGGCAGCTGAATTTCGCACTAACTGTAGTTTATGAAGACAGCTGGGCGCCCAGCCAATAGTGCATTAAAATAATCAAGTCTTGAGGCTTTTTTCATCACGAACAGACTGTAACCACCATCTTTTATTTTGAGGTTTAGTAAATCGTCAAGCTGTGGGTCCCGTTGCTAAAGCTGAAGTTTTATGAATTCGATCAGAATTTGGCAGACGGAAATGAATTAAGATTCAGTATTTAATGTCTGAAAACAATCCAGAAACTGGTCTGAAGAAGATAAAGGTATAACATTGAAAGCAAATGACGTAATTCTAACGTTTGCACTCTTTCGTTTCAGGTACCGTAGTGAAAAGTTGACAATGAGCTACGCAGAATACATCGCCCACCGGCAACATCATCACTACCAGAACGGCATCGGGCACCCTCTCCCACCGTACAACCATTATTCCTGACAGCGAGCCGCATGACCAGTCACTGGACCTCTCCGCGGACCTCTTCCCGGGAGAGCCCGCCCCCTCGTGGTCTAGCTATCTGTACTACTGTACCATTTTATGATGATAGTTTCCGTTGCCATGTCGACAGTCAGATGGCGGCATGGCAGCGGGTGGCAAATAAGCATTAAGTGATTTTGAAGCGAACCAACTCATTTATTTTCTCATTTTTATTCTTTGTATTAATTTAGGTTTTGCAGCGTATATATTGACATATAACCCCTTGTTTTTTACGAGCAAATAAACAAGTACTACGTTGTATTTTTTCCCCAACAAATTTCCTAATCAGGTTTTTGAGTCTGTGGATGGAAATAAGTCATATTTACGATGGGCTAGGATTTTACATACGCTTATTTTACGTACGCTTTAGCGACTTGTCCTTTTATCATTTCTCATTAGTTTGACGTTGTATTACGTAGGCAACCGCAGGGTTCAAGGGATATCATTTCCTCTCTGTGTGCGATTTCATTTCCGTTGGGATGATTTCCGTGTTTTATAACTAATGTTTTTTTGTATTGTTGTGGTTCGTTGGATGCGGTGCGACCGAGTTGGAGCTAGTTACGTCATTCACGTGTTTGTTTGTGTGTTACGTGCGCAAACATGTCTAAAGTTTAAAACCACTAGAATTGGCTATTAGGTGCGCCTGAGATTTTCCCATAATGCAAAGCAGTTTAGCATTGAATTGAATTTACTCAACAGTCGGTTGCCATTTTTTGTGTAGTGTTGCAAAACGAGCATATAATCCATTACATCCAGTGGTGTGTCTTATTTACGTTAACGTGTGCTGTTTATCTATAGTGTTTTTGTGAAATGTTGCGAGTGCAGGTCTGTGTATCAGAGTAAGGGAGTAAACAAACCGTATACATTATTTGACGGTTCAACCTAAGCGATGGTGACAAAGGTGTCTGAACTTTGTATCTTATTTCATCACACAGAGAGGAAAACTTTAATGTCAAACGACAGGGATGATCTATAAAAAACAACAAAAACTCTCTTTTAACTATTTTAATTTTTAATTCTGCTTACCCGTTTACTCTCAGGAGGACTCTTTGGAAAGCTTCTTTTATTTTTTTAATGATCTGGTTTTATGCTTGTGTAATGTATCAAACGTTAGCACGGCATCATCATGCTCGACGTGGACAATGTTTACGATGGAGAAAATCGCTGATGTAACCTCAAGTCGAGCAGATAAAGCTGCTGTGTTGACCGCTGAACTCTTTAAGGTCTTATGGTGAAGCTTTTTTGTATGATATTCAGTCTGTTCAGCCATTTTATTTTGGGTGACTCCCATATTCCAAGATATAAAAACTGGACTGAGATGATTTTCTGTTTTGTAGATGATTATAACATCACGCTGACTGTAGGTTAAGTGTACTAGCTTTCTTTAGTGAGGAATGAAGAGAAGTCTTTGTTTTCATATGCAAAATGTTAAGGGCTTTCGAGGTTCCATCCACAGTCGTTCCCTTGCTCACTAAAATAAAAAACCTGATTTCAGTTGTGTTGCCTTAAAAAAATGGTTACGACATGGACCACAAAATGTCGCCCTGAGGGCTTAACCATTGACTTTAACATTTGCAAAACGGATTCATTTTGGTTGCCAAACCATGTTGATTTTTACGTTCCCGTTTTCCTTCAACAAAATCCACTTCTGACGTTTCTCGAACGGTTTCATCTCAAATCGCACGTACTTAGTAGGTCAGTTATGAAAGCGCAGTGGTGCATTTGCTGCTTCACCTTTTATTTCATCCTACGTTGACCAATCAGAGCCTCATTTTGTGGTCCATTAAAAAAATTTAACTGAACAGCACAAACTGAGTAATTAAGTCTTTGCATCCATGCGAGAAAACTAATGTATACACATTTGCAATACATTTGTTGCATGAATAAGGGGTCTTTTCTCCTGTTAAAACATGGCATGCTTGTTTCACTGCTATATAGATATACGCGAAAAAGACTACATAAAATGGTGCTATCGGACCTCGCGTCGGGGGTGGTCGCAGTAAATGCGACTGGTCATGCGGACTCATCGTTCATATCAGACTTTATTATTGTTATCCTCGATATATGCAGATCTGTTTTACAGGTGTTTTTCTTTTCATACCAGTGTAACAATCTCCTGCAGGTTTGAAAGGACAAGTAGTCACGAGTCTAACCCCACCTTCCCTCATGGCCGGGGGGATACGGGCATATGCTTATCATCTCATCTGTTGTACATCATTCACACTATACAAAACAACCGCTCCGTATACGTCGGTGACTGTTCGTCTACCAAATTAGCAGTTCAGGAGGGAAGTTGACGCCTAAATACGGTTGCGTTCTCTTTAAATATCTAGATAAATAGCTACAGATCAATACTTGAATAGGAGTTATTAACAATTCTCATAGGCCACTATGAGGATATCGACTGACTTGGGATACCTGGCATCTTTCCGAAAACGAGGGAGGGAAGTAAACGCACATTTAAACACTGTAGAAATATACTTCAGTCATAACATCTATGGGGCCAGGAATGGCTTAATTTTGGGATGGGCTCTCTCTCTGATGTTGTAGTATTAGTTATGACCCATCTTGTTATTTTATTTAACAACTACTACGCATTTTAGGCATAAGCGTCAGGTTCCAACACCAAGATTCGAGCTTCGCACTTCCCATCAACCCCATATTCGTTTGGATTGTGTTGCTCATGTTACTTTTGTGTGTTCAACCGAACCAAAGATGCCTCCAGCCATGTCCAAATGCTGCTCTACAGACCTGCCTTCCTGTCCTTCCAAAACCTTTCCTGCAAGAGATGTTTTGTTTTAATTTCTGTGTATGTTTCCTGTTTCTTTTTGTACAATTTCTAATGTTTTAGGTTTTTAGCGACCGAAGTTCAATGAATTTTCATTGTAGCCGTCTTTGAGACCTCACACGGTATCGATGACTATAATACTAGGTTGCAATTTTTTATTATTTTTTTGTTTTTCATCATTATTATATATTTTTGTAAAGAAAGAAAACCCCATAGCGTGCCTCTTAGATTTATGGGTTTCTTAATGAGTTTTTCCTAAGACCAGCAGTTATACTTTATACAAAAGATGCGTTAATCCTTATTTTTAAATGCCATTTAAGGAGAAAAAAAGCCTCTTTTCTTTACTCTGGACCCAGTAGCTGCACTGGCATACAATCGCACTGATAGATATAGAAAATAAAAGTATAAATAATAATAATAATAATGATGATGATGATGAAAATAATAAATGTAAGAACTACAATAAACTTGTTTGAAGATCTTTTTGTAACAAAATACAAAAAAATGGCAAAAAAGTAAACACAATATGACTGTTTTTGTACATCGAGTTGATTCTTAAAAAAACACACAATTTTTGGACCTAGTTTCTAAATTATTTTAGTGGTTTTCTATGTTCTGGAACTTAGGGGGTGAGTTTTAAACGTGCCCTGTGATGATGGACGGCTCACAGCGTTGTCGGTTCGGGCGCTGGGGTTGCCTGGCGTAGCCCCCACGCACACCCACCACTGTTTTATTGTATTATCCGTTTTGAGGTTGAATTCTCTTTGCTTTAAAAACTTGAAATTGTTAAAGTAACGACTGGGTGAAAATGACTATATTAAACAGAAACTGAGAAAATAAATAAACAAACAAACAAACACAAATCCCCTGTAGAAGTAGATCCTATACTCCATTGAATTGCTGTTAGTGTGACGAGACTTGAAATGGGCATTTATGAATTATGATAGTATGGCTAAAAAAAGACAAAAATTATAAAAGGAAAAAAAAATGTAAACATGTTTGGGGGGTGGGTTGGCATAAAGATGGGGATATCTGTGGGTATGTGAGCTATGGCTGTGGCAATGAAAATGTAGTTTTAAAACATTATTGTTATTACCTTTTAAATCATTTATCCAATAAAAAAATTCTGAAAGAACAAGCGTTGTGTGTTTGAGTACTTTAATGGTTGCATTTCTGATGAGAAACAAACACGTGTAAAACGTTGACTTTTCAATACGGCACATATTTCACAAAAACATATGTACAAAAATGATGGTGGATTCCCTTTCAGTCGAGTTTGAAATGACAACAATCCCATAATTCACTGGGGCTGCTGTATTGAGAGCATGGCTCCACCCAACTCCACGCTGTTCCTAATCAAACGATATCTTCATTTCTGAGCCTTGATAATAGGCTTTATACCCAGCTGCACTACTTCCTGAACTTCAGCCAGCTCCTTGTTTCCTGTCTGCCATTATTGGACAAACTGATTAATCCAGGTGTGCCTGACCTCAGTAGTCACAACAACAATAATCAGACACACCTGGATTAATCAGCCCGTCCAATAAGGAGCTGGCTGACGTTCAGGAAGTCTATAAAGACATCTATTGAGAGATGGAGTGCATTAAGTGTGGGGCAATTTGTGGGGCACTTGCCTAAAGAAAAGTTAAAGGGATAGTTCACCGAAACACGAAAATCCTCTCATTTATTCACTCTCAAATTGTTACAAACCTGTATAAATTTCTTAATTTTAATACTGATCTGGGGCACCATTCACCTCCATACTAGTATTTTTTTCTATGGAAGTTAATGGTGCCCCAGATCTGCTTCTTGGTTACAAACGAACTTAAAAATATCTTAATGTGTGTTCAGCAAAACAAATACATTTATACAGGTTTGTAACAATTTGAGTGCGAGTAAATGAACTACTTTCTGTGAACTATCCCTTTAAATAAGCAAGTTTTAAATTTCTGTTTGCTGTAAAACTGCTGCTATTCACTTTATCCTCATCTGTACGGAATAAAGTAATGCAAATTTAAGTTTAAAAACCAAACTGCCCCCTCCTAAGCAATCAGTTTGGCTGTTTGTAAAACGTATCGCTAAGAATAAATTATGAATTTAAAAGAATGAAAAAAAAAATCACTAAAGCACTTTCGATTAAAAAGTTTAGATAACAAAAAATTGTACTGGCTAAAAATTTACCTCAGTCAGTTTCCTATGACACATAACTGCAATTCATCTAGAATATAACAGCGTCAGCCAGTCAATCAATATCACCTTCAGCCAATAGAAAGCGTTTCATATTATGACCAAAGATACAGTAATGGCTTCAGCTTGGTCACTAAAGAGTTTTGACTATATTTACACAAAAAGGGTCTGGTATATACCCAACGAATCCTCCAGAACATACAGTAGCACTACACGGATGTTTCCACAAAAAAGGTACACGATATTCACAAAATTGACTTTTAAAATGGCAGCACACTTCATCTGAAAGCCAGCGAGCGAGACTTACAAGAAATACAGTGCTGATGACACATAAACAGCTATTTAGCAATCAAGTCAATGTAACTGGGCTGGACCCATTTCACTGTTAGATGAGCGCAACTATAAACAAGGCAACTCGAAGATGGGATCTTCATTGTGCGAAGACTCCAAAACAAAAACAAGGCAGGGTTTGTGTCGCATCCGAAGAGGCAAAAACAGCCTCTCCAGAATGCACGTATAGTTTGGATGAAACGTCATACTGCCCATGACAAAAAAGGTATGTAACTGTATTTATGAGACTCTTGATAATGTAGGTAGAGGTTTTGTCCAATAAAAAAACCCCTTAGTCCACCTTCTTGTTGCGAAGACGCGCCATGTCCAGTAGGTAGCGGCACATGGGGGCGGTGTGCTGCGAGAGGATGGTCAAAGCCTTGCCGTGGACTAACGTGAGGGCGGTCTGGTGTCCCGTGGCCCACACTCGATACCACGGCCCGTAGAAGGGGTCCGAGACAGCTGGACACAGCATGTTGTTCAGATTCACTTCTGTCACCTGGTGGGAGGTGAAATGTGAGATGTTAGTCATGACGACAAATGCTTTCTCACCCATTGTGACCGAACACAAGTACATGGGTATAAAAATTTTATATTTTTAATGATTTTGCAACATGTTACAGGCAATAACAACATATGTTTGATGTGAAAAGTGTCTTGTATGGCAGAAAAAATGTGCATCTCTGTGTATAAGTTGATCCATCTGCTTCTGCAAAACGTGTGAATATGGGTGTTAGCCGATAATTAAATCAGTACGGATTCAGCCGCTCCTATGGAAAATAAAGTCACACCATGCGCCGCAATATGAAGCAACACCTGCTCGAGCGAACGTTGCTTAACAGTGTCACCGAGCGAACGTCAAAACAACATGAAGACTGCAAAGCAATTAGGGTGAATTTCCAGGAAAGCGACAAAGCTGTGCTTAAAGTGAGACGGGTGGATAATGGTTACCCTGAAAGACAGAATCTATTCAATTTGCCATTATCCAGTATTCTGTGCACTCAAAATCCGACATCTTTGAGTTCAAGTATGGAAAACTAATGCTGATGCAGCTCTCTACCGCAGCAACAACAACAATTCACTGTGTATTGGGCAATTGTCACCAAGCACAATAATAAAGATTCAGGACACGGCCTGATTGAAAGGTATCATAAGTACTCGCTGCATACTAACTTACCAATTTGTGCACTAGTATT
Source organism: Misgurnus anguillicaudatus (assembly GCF_027580225.2). NCBI lineage: Eukaryota > Metazoa > Chordata > Actinopteri > Cypriniformes > Cobitidae > Misgurnus > Misgurnus anguillicaudatus. The sequence continues at coordinate 13,181,190 of NC_073345.2, forward strand.
GACATGAACTCATTATATTACAGGTTTAATTCAGTAAGTAGCTTTGCATTGACGTAGGATGTAACGTACAAGACATAGCGAAGATGAGACGCTGCGTCATACCAACGCTATGGGAATTCGTACATATTTTTCCGAGGTGGCCAATTCATATGAACTGGTACATTTTTGTACGATTTGCCTTGACCCCTGTGACATTGGGATTAGCGGTGGGATTTTATTATCGTTTTTATGATATTCTTATGTTTTTGCACATTTGTACAATTCATACAAATTAAAATAAAATATGTAACTCATAAAATATGTACGAATCTTTGTGAGATCAGGCTGGTTATACGCTAGAAATGCGCACTCTCGTGAACGTGTGTCGGTCGTTAGCAGAAGCTAGTTATTTAAGTTTGTAAAGTTTTAAATATTCATTTCAGGGTTGCTGCAGGTTTCACCAAGTCAAATTTAAGACTTTTAAAGACCTTTTTAAGACCATTATGAGTGAAATTTAAGACCAACAATGATCTCAGAAATTCTCGAAACATTATATTTTTATTTTATCTTTTTTTTACAAATAAAATCCACTAATATGGGAAAATCAGTATGATTTTGGTTTTTTTTTCACATTTGGGTCCTCTGTTTCAGAACCTGGCAAATGCTCAGGTAAGCCACAGGCTAGTTGGTTAAATTAACACAGAAAAGATTTTTGCTTATACAAAACTGCATTTAAGGTTTGTTTCTCGCCAAACCTACAGTATACGTAAGATCACAACACCTGAAATATAGCTTATGGCATGAATTGCGTGGATTATAATAGCCTACATTTGTTCCCTTAAATAATGATAAAAAAAACTGGATTGAAGTGCGATTCAGTGATGCGTGAAGTGCAGAACTTTTCTTTTTAGAGGCCCGCCCATCAAACACTTTCTGCCTCCGTCACTGATTAGTTCTACAGCATTTTAAATACTATTTTATTTTTTGCGGACAACGCTTTTCAGGAATAAATGGAGGTAAGAAATTTAAGACTTGTGTTAATTAAATTTAAGACCTAGGATGAAAATCTGTCCGTTTTTAAGACTTTTTATGGCCTTAAAGGCTCTCTAAGCGAATAATGTGCAACGTCACTTCCTGTATATGTTTGAACTGTTTTCAAACAAACGGAGCGTAGCTAACGCCTCCCCCTCTCCCGTCCGTGCTTTCATGAATGCGCCCAAACCCCACCCCCAAATCCTTCTTGTCGTTTATTGGCTGGAACACTTTGTTATGTTTTGTTGTGCTAGGTTTGGCCACTATGTTGATATTTCCGTTTGTCGAGCCTGAGCTGTCTACAGAGATCGCGTTTTTTTACAGTTTGATCAGCGGACAGGCAGCAAGCAGATAGTGAGGAGATGTTTGCTGTATGTAACAAAAAATGTTTTGTGGTCTAAAATGCGTCAATTCGCTTAGAGCGCCTTTAAATTTAACTTTCTGAATTTTAGACTTTTTAAGACCCCGCGGGAACCCTGTGATTTTATTTAGGGGTGCACCGATATATCGGAAGATAATGCTTGCTATGCTTCTCAATGAATTACGGTGAAATGCCGCTACATCCAAAAGCCAGAGGGCGCTCTTGTGCAGAAACTCAGTATGCGCTGCAGACCATACACAAGCAGTTATGACACGCAGCTCTAGGAAATGTCTTAAGGATATATTCATATTGCTGTTCTTCAAACCTTTTCAGGTATTTTCATGATAATAAAGAATATGTATAATGATTGTGTTTAACGCGTGTTGCTTTTTCAAATGCATGTTATAAACGACTCAAACTAACAGTGATTTCAGATCGATATGACTTACTGATCAATATCCGTGAATAATATCGGCTGCATGATTCAGAATAGTTATCGGCCACGTATTATTAGGTGCATATTGGCATTTATCGGTGCACCCCTAATTTTATTTTAAAACAAGATCACATTCATTGCCCTTAAAAGGCTTTTATTAACTCTGTGGAACCATGCAGATTACTTCTGTGAAGGCTTTTTTGGCCTTCAAATCAGAAGCACCATTTACTTCCATTATAACATCAGATTGTGTTGAAAAAAGATTATTGTATACATCAAGGATGAATTGAGGGTAAGTTAATCATGGGGCAATTTTCATTTTTGTGTGAACTGACCCTTTAACGGTGCTAAAATTGTGGGTTTTGCATGCATTAACTCTTTCCCCGCCATTGACCAGTTATCTTGCAATTAAGAGAAAACGTTTCCCTGCCAATGAAACTTCCCTGAAAATTTTTACGGTAATCTTTAATTCTGTTATTATCCACTGGATGGCGCTCTTACCCAAATTATAAAAAACTGAAGCATCAACTAATAAACAACATTGTAAACTCATGTATGTTTTGATCATAGTTCTGAATCTGATCTCTAATAAAAATTATTGCTAAAAATGCAATTAGTTCAAGTTTGGTATTTTTAAAGAAACCTTCCCATATTTAAGAGAGGTGATAAAAAAGAAAACAAATGAAGATATGATAAAACATGTTTGTTTGAAAGTAGAAGGTTTGTTCTTTCATTTGATATATTGTATGTTTCTATATTTATTGAAGAGAACTTTCTGCAAGGCATTTTGTGAAACTTTTGTGGAAATCACAAAAAATTCTGGCGGGGAATGTGTTAATAAATGTATACTTTAAATGTGACCCTATCTGCAAAACCCCAACTAAAGTCTATATTTGTGATTTACTGTTCCACATAAAATCTTCTTACTTAATATAAACAACATTCTGTAAAAAATATAACATTGATATCTTTAATATTGACTGAGTATGGTCACATCACATCATATGCTCCTAATCTCATCATTATGAGATTTTGGTCTGGATGTCAAAGAGATTTATTTCAAGAAAGTATGAAAAGTCAAATATGTCATCCGGGTGCTGACAATGTATCATACCCGAAATAAGGAGTGTATACTAGGGGTGCACCGATAAATGCCGATATACACTAATAATACGTGGCCAATAACTATTCTGAATCGTACCGCCGATATTATTCACAGCTGTTTTATGTACGACGGCTTTTGATCAGCAAGTCCTTATCGATCTGAAATCATTGTTAGTTTGAGTCGTTTCTAACAAGCATTTTTAAAAACAACACTCATCAAACATAATCATTATACATATTCTTTATTATCATGAAAATACCTGAAAAGATTTAAAGAACATCAATAAAAATATATCCTTAAGACATTTCCTGGAGATGTGTGTGTATGGTTCTTTGTCTGCAGCGCATATTAAGTTTCTGCACGAGAGCGCCCTCTGGCTTTTGGATGTAGCGGCATTTCACCGTAATTCATTGAGAAGCATAGCAAGCATCATTGGCCGATGTATCAGTGCACCCCTAGTGTATACTACCCAGTATTAGGTAACTAGTACGCTACTATTCTATTGTAAACTTGGCCGTAGTGTTAAATTATCTCTCTCACCATTCCAAGTCCCTGCAGGAACACGAAGTGATAGAGGAAGAGTATTCCTGTAGACAGCAGCGCCCACCACATGTCACCCAGCGGCTCTGGTTTATATACACCTGTCAAAGAGAGCACATACACATTAATACTACTATATGTGTGCAGCCCGTATCTGTTCTTTATTTAGGTTGATCATTTAAATGTATTAATAGAAGCCTTATTCACTTACATACAGAAGCCTGGGTTTTGTTTATTAAACCATTTATTGATTTTGTTCTGTGCTTGCCATACAGCAATAAGCCATTAGAGTCCATATCCGTTACAGTGAGACAGTTTGGATGAGTATGAATTACTGTCTGTAGTAATATGACCGATGTTGTCCTTGCCTAAATTTAAACCCAGAATAATCTCTAATATGAGATTGCAAATGCGCATGAACAATTTTTACACGAATTGTTAAAATGTTCTGATTGGCCAGTAGCGACAATTCAGGTTTAAAATGAAATAAATGAAAAAATAAAAACAATTCAAATCAATGTTTAATGTTCCTTGATTTACTTGAGGTAAAAACTAGCCGTGTAATAAGCAGGATAATGTTCAGGCAGCAGGTTGGTACAGCAAAATAAGTTTCTCTTCAAGCTTTACCGAGACACTGACATGTGACTATGGGGTCATTCTGGATGCAATCTTTTTGACAACTTTAACTTTTAAGCCTGGAATACACTGCAGTTTTGCACTCCTATTAGATCTTTACCTTATCACACTGTGCGACATGGATCGTTTAAACTTCAAGCATGTACGATGACAGGGAGGCTTCGATGGCTACATCACACGTTAGCCCAAAACAAATACCACTATGCAGGTCGTAGCAGCAAATACACTTCTGACACTGTCAGAAAACTATTGTTGGCTATCTTTGAACTCAAGAAGACCGGGAAAACATCCGTCTTTGAACCGATGAAGAGCCACGATCACAGAAATCGCGTCGATTGTTTCACGATGGCAATCTTTCAGCTGGGACAGCCCAAAATTGTGCAATGTATCCCGGGCTTTAAATAAAACTTATCCAAGATGATTTCCTATCAGTTGGCCTTTTATCTATTACTGTATCATAGTTCTGATAAACCCACTAAGTAAAAACTGATTGATTGCTTTACTTGTCATAGCCAGGATAAGCTGCAGCGTACCAAACTTTAGCTAAAAGTATGCAGGATGCCTGCATAATTATTTTAGATGCGTTATTAGAAAAAGGTACAAAAGCTGGAATGGGAAAAATATTGAAACTCTTGGGTTATTTTTGAAAGTGATGCTAATAGTCAGATTCAATGGATTGTGCTAAGCTAGCTAAAAGTGATACCGTCAGACCAGGAGATCGGCTGAATGGATTCCAAAACTCTAGTGGAGCTGAAAAATGAAAATATTTTCAAAAAAAAGTGGAGTGTCTCCAAGATTTTAAGTAAAGATCATGTTCCATAAAGATATTTTGTAAATTTCCTACTGTAAATATATTAAAACTTATTTTTGTGAGTGGATGCACTGCTACAGACTTAATTTGGACAACTTTAAAGGCGATTTTCAATTTTTTTTGGCACCCTAAGATTTCAAATATATTTAAATATACATCAATGGAAAGCGTATTTATTCAACTCTCAAATGATATATATATATATATATATATATATATATATATATATGGGTGATTTTCACGAAACCATTGAAACACCACGGCACTAATGATTTTAGCTTTAAAATGTGTAATATAGTAACATTAAAAAGCATCATAATTAACACAATACTGTGTTCTACCTTGCACAATGTGTGATTTCAACATAAGAATTTATAATTGTAAATTTTATCTCATTTTCTGCTGAAATTCTCATTACCGCAATGTGTCCGGCTGTGTTTGAACATGCGTTATGTTGTAATTTAATCAAATTAACACAAAAATATTAAGAAAAAAAATAAATGGATGTTTTGCTAGACTACTTTAGATGACAGAAAAAATATTTACTGAATATTCATGTATAATAATAATGAAGAAAAATTAGGAAAATGATGTGTCCATGCCTGATGTTCTCATTCTCCGCAACACTTTTTGAGAACAGTTTAAGCACACATACAGAATTTTAATAAAGTTTGATTTTGAGTGACCAAGCACATGGACCAGTTACTTATAGATGGCTACCAGGTAAGATCATTTTTTTACAGTTAATTTGAAATATTGTCTTGTCTGAATGCTTACACGACATTTTGATTATCATTACCGCAACAGATGCTTATTAAATGTTAATTTAATTAATAGAAGCATAATACTTTGATTTTAAATGCATGTGCAGAATCTCCAAATTATGTTCTTTCAGGTTTGTCATGTCATTTTGAAAATATGTCAGTGTTGATGTTTTCTGACTGTTGCGGTAATGAGATTTTTTAGGACAAATTTTTTAAATTATGTTACAAAAAGTGTTAAATGATAAGTAACATTTTTTAAATTAATGTTCCTATTTACTCCAGACTTTGTTTTTCAATGTCTGGTGGGAAAAATTTTTAATTTAAGCAATTTTTACATTTTCATGCTTGACATTTTTAAAACCAAGTTTTCGTGAGAATCACCCATATAGGTCTGATCCAGTGACAGCAATACAGTGTGGTACAGTCCTCTAAAGCATCGGATCTCAACCTTTATATCTATCATTATGCCCTGTTGTTGTCCTCAACAGGGTGATTCTCGGGAAATTTTACTTATGAGGTGTCATGATGCAACATTTTTACAATAAAAGTAAATGCTATCAAAATAAGCAGCATACAGTTACAAACATCTCTTCATGTACTATTTTGCATATGATTTCAAATGACATCATACAAACCAATTTTTTTTCACATTTAAGGGGAAATTATCATTACCGCAACGTGTCCATGAATGGATTTTGTTTTTTTGACATGGTAATATTTGAAGAGTTTCGTTGCAAAACGAGATAAATCAATTTTTTTAACATATTTGTCAAAACATGTTTATTATTATGTTATCATGTTATTATTTTGTTTTATGGTGCTACTTAGCGGTATTTTTTAAGTTATGAAGTTATAAATCAAAACAAACCAACTGCAGTTTCATTGAAATTAACTGCAATCCACAACCAAAAAACGAGATTTCTCAACAATTAAAAAAACGGTGGTTATCCCGTTTTGCCCCGAAACTCTTCATTTATAATTAAAAAAAATCTAAAAAATAAAAAGCTTCAGTGCATGTTATACTATTAACATTTACAGTAAAGAAACATGTGGTATTTGGTGATCATTGTTAAATGTAGAGACAATAATAAGGAATATAAACGTGTCCAAGACCAATTTTCTCATCCTCCGCAACAATTTTCAATCATTGTTTAAGCCCTCACAGAACTAACATTTTCAAAAAAAAAAAAATTGTTGTAAGGGACATCATTGACTGTGACACTCAAGATGGCTACCAGGTAAACAGTTCTTATTTTTTCTCTCCAGATGAAATTTTGTTTGTCATAGTACCTAGACAACTTTTTAGTTCTCATTACAGAAACATGAGTTTGTAAATGCATATATTTAATATAATATCATGTTGCGGTAATGACACTTTTTGATAATGATAATCTAAAAAATATAAATTATTCTATAGGAAATATTTTTTAAATCCTCTAAAAATAATGATTATAGTTCAGACCTTAATCTTATATGTGCAAAAAAAAAGGGCTTCAATGGCTTTTTAAAAATTCTGATGCTGGACACCTTCTAAATCTGGATTTCGTGAGAATCACCCAACAGTATTTAAAGGCACCCTCACAATTTCAACCAAATAAAATATTAAAAGGCCTGGTGTAACTAGAAAGATGTGTGTTTGTTTAACTTTGTCTTATTTTTAATCCTTTTAAGTCATCTTGAGACCCCTTCTGGCCTCAGATTGAGAAACACTTTTCTGGAGTTGCAATACTCAGTACCTGCATTATTCTGAACACTAGATGGCGATACAGGTTTAATCTACTGTATTTTCTCTCTAAACAGGTTCAAACAGGTTCTGACGTCAATATAGTTGCCACATTGACGCCTGTTTTGGGTTATCTGTATAAAGAATCCCATACTGATTTTAATAAGATTTACATAGTCCGGTTCTCAAACGAAACGAAAGTAAAATAAGGCGTGGTGGTGCCACAGATCTCCAGATCGTCTCACCTCCTTTCCTGAAGAGGTAGACTGGCACGAGATACAGCATGAAGTGTTGAATATAATAGATCTCCTTCTCAAAAGGCAGCTGTGGAGGAAAACATAAGTCAAGATCAGAAACTAATGCATGTGGGGAAGTAGATTTCACTTTGTTGTGTAACTTGCATATGGGTAAATTCAACACTGCCTGAATTAACACTTCACCTAACATTGTGATAACTTAATGCTATCATGTGTGTCCATCTGAAATATGAACCCGTTTAAAGATATGCAAAAGAAATGCTGACAACCGGCAAAGGAATATCTAAGAGAGTACATCTAAACAAATAAGACCGATGAGTAGATAAATGCTATAAATGTGGATTGATCGTCACATCTTGTGGTTCAAATCCTGTGTGTGTAGTACCAAATAAATGCATTTTCTTGGTATTTATGCCACTTTCCACTTTACCATGATCACATCATAGTAGCGTGTAATAGAAATGTTGCAGTATTTATGTGAAGTGTGAAGTTTGTGAGAGCTGCTGACTACCTAGGAAGGAAACAAGATACACTACCGGAAACACATTTAGGGGTACGGTACACAGAAACAAGATAATATCATGGTATGTAAAACTGTGACAGAGCATTGTGTCACAGTACTGCACGGCATAAGATTAAAAGCACAAAAACGTGTACTTTAGTAAAGAGAGATCAAATAATGTTAACTTACGACTATCAGTTGTATTATATTGTTAAACTGATACCGACAAAACCTGTATGGAGCCCCATTACTACAAAAATATGTGATGAAATAAATAAGTGACATTTATAATAAAGACTACGCACTTCTGAAGCAAAACATTTGTAACGTATAAAATAAAACAACGCCTTGAAGACTGAAGTAATGATGTGCACGTTTTTACTAGGATATCTGCGTGAAGTTCATGCAAATTCAATTTAATGTAAATTAATTTCATGCAAAAATATACAGACATTTTCAAATCCACTACAGCTGGCCAAACAAGTCGGGCTCTGCTTATACACCATCTCAAGGGTTTTCAATTGGTCAGCCGAACCCCTTGACCCAAGCTGTTTACTTGAAGTACCCCCTTAAAGACGAATTTAAGTAAATATTTCAATAACTTGATAGCACATTTTCATGTTTAACTTTAAAAACATAATTTTTTTATCTGCTTTAAAGTTTTTATCAGTAGTATTTCACATTGTTATTGGACCTTCATCTGTTTCTTTTATTGGTACATAAAACATCTATCCATTTTGCACGAGTTCTCCGTTTTCTGATATAATTTGGCATTTTGTAATGGTCACTTACATGCAAATTAAACAAAATATGTTACCCTGGACCACAAAACTATTTGTAAGGGTCAATGTTTTTAAATTGACATTTATACCCCCGGTTTCAGAGACAAGGCATAAAGGGGCCATGGCATGAAAATCTGACTTTTTTCATGTTTAAGTGCTATAATTGGGTCCCCAATGCTTTTATCAACCTAGAAAATGTGAAAAAGATCAACCCAGTAACTTAGTTTTGGTAAACCATTCTCTACAAGCACATGAAAAAATAAGTTGTTGAAATTTGGCTCTCATTATGATGTCATAAGGAGCTCTTATTATAATAATATCACCCCTTTATCTGCACTATACAACCACAGCACTGCCATTTAGTGCAGAGAAAAGCACAATTGAGTTTTAATTGCAACAACCACCATCATTGTGATCAGTGTTTGGGTTGCGTCGGCTCATTTGCATTTTAAAGGACACACCTACAAAGTGGCAATTTTAACATGCTATAATAAATTATTTATATGGTATTTTGAGCTAAGGCTTTACATATGTGCTCTGGGGACACCAGAGATTTATTTGACATCTTAAAAAAGTCTTGTGCCATGGCCCCTTTAAGACAAGTCCTAGACTAAGACACATGTTTGAGCTGTCTCGACTGAAAATAACTTGGACTGACAGATCTTAAAGGAAAACACCACCGTTTTTCAATGTTTTACTATGTTCTTACCTCAACTAATACATGTCCATCTTTTTCCAATTGCGTGCAGTTAATCTTTGTACAGCGTGTTGTGAATGTGTTAGCATTTAGCCTAGCCCCATTCATTCATTAGGATCCAAATTTAGAAGCCACCAAACACTTTCATGTTTTCCCTATTTAAAGACTGTTACATGAGTAGTTACTAGGCTTGCCGCGATAGTCGGTGAAACGGTGATAACCGGTACTTCAGCCTCTCACCGGTTAGAACACTTGCCCACCGCGACACCGTATTTCACCGTCGTTTTGATATTTTCGTGTAATTTAATCATTTAGTTTCGTTAGAGAGAGCAAACACTAAGAACTGAATGTGTCTGCTCAGCGGAGCTGAACGCGCGTCACGTCACTGAGCAGCAGGTGTCAGATTTCATTTATTTCTGTCAGTGTGCAGGCGAGCTGACAGACCAGACGATGGCAGAAGCCGCGTGCTTACTCGTATTTGTTATAATATACAATGTTTAATATAAGCGAGATCGTTTTGTTGTTGTGTTTTTCATCAAGAAAAATAATAAACCCAACATTCAAGCAGCGCTTTATAGAGAAGTAGCCGGCTGCTCTGCTTGGGACTGGCGGGTTCTGTGAGAATTACCTGCGCACATTGACTCAAGCACTTAATTAAACCAGCTGTTGCACTTGCATTGCACGCAAATTCATACGCGATTAGATCAGTGGATTTAACGCAGCTTATGCAAGCACTGCATTTAAACAGTTGCGTGATTCAAAAGTGAAAGTAAAATGTGCACGTCTGCATGCACATTTATAAGCCCCTCCCACCCGGTGATACCGGGATCACCGGGTTTGTGACGCGCCGATTAACCGGTGGGAAAATTCTGTCACCGCGGCAACCCTAGTAGTTACACAAGTAAGTATGGTGGCACGAAATAAAACGTGGCGATTTTTTAAGCGGATAATATTGATGGAAGTTTGAGCAAGAGGGGGAGTAGTCAGGAGTGATGATGTTACTGCGCGCCAAGGTCAAACTGCTGCAAACTAAGTACTCTTCCACCATACAATCTACTTCTCATTTTTTATCTATTAAAAAATCGCCACATTTTATTTTGTGTCACCATACTTACTCGTGTATCTACTCATGTAAAAGTCTTTAAATAGGGAAAACATGGAAGTGTTTGGTGGCTTTTAAATTCATTCCTGTTTGTATCCTAAGGAATGAATGGGGCTAGGCTAAATGCTAACACATTCACGACGCGCTGTATAAAGATTAAGTGCATGCATTGAAATAAGATAGGGATGTATTAATTCATCTAAGTCGAGGTAAGAACATAGTAAAATATTGAAAAACGGTGCTGTTTTCCTCTAAATAAGCCAGTGCGATTGATATGTCTTAAGATGCACACCAGTAATGTCTTTATCTAAATCATGTTTATAAAAGATCCATAAATATCTTAATTTAACTCATGGGCGAGGCTAGCCCCTTTTTAGGGGTGCTTCAGCACCCCTAAAAAGGAGCTCAGCACCCCTAAAACTTGGGGCAAGAAATTTAATTATTCTAAAATGTTCGTTCGTCTTTGACCAGGTTAAATAATGTCCAAAACATACTCCGTAGTTTGTGGTTTAAAATATATAATAAGGTAGAAAATGAAAACCAAATGGTGTCATCATCTTCTACTTCTCTGTACCTGCATCGCTTAGCCCGTCCGTCATTCAGCGTGAAACACACGCAGAGTGAGAATCAGATAGTGTTGTGATGCAACTTTTTTGTTCAAATCTTAAAAAATGTTTACGTTATGTTTATAATGAGCGAGTACATCACGAATCAATCTTTCAAGTCGTGTTTTTGTCTTATAATGAATCACCATGGTACACGTATAAATAAGTGTTTATTTTCGGATTATTTAAGTCCGGCGGGTACCCGCGCGCTGCGGAGTAGCACAGTACCTGGGTGACTCGTCCATAGACTTAAACGGAGAGAAGTAGCGCCGGTTACAATGTTCTTCCGCAAGACGCATGCAGTGCGTCTCAGGGTAGTTGCTTACGTGTGTCTCCGTTGTTAAAGTTTATTGTATGATTTTCGTTAATTTGAGACTTATTTTAACAATCGGTTGTCATGTAAACATGACATCACGGGCGTCTTTTCTGGTCAGTCGTCATGAAAACATGGCGTTTGGAACAGAGTGAAAACAAACTACATATCACTGTATACCACCAGTAGGCTACCGGTAAGTTATGTGTGAAATCACTAACTGTCTGACTATCAAACTAGACAATAAATATTTATTTAGTTTGTCACATGTAGACTAATATGAAGGTGATAACGTCTTTAACCCTTAGTGCAGGAGTCACAAGTGTTTTGTTTTAGACATATAGTAAAGGTTCAATTAAAGGACTGTTAAAAGAAAAGCTGCAAATTAACAAACTATTAATAAACCTACCATATGTTGTAGGCATAAAAGTTATAAATTAGGAGATTTGTCATTTTGACAAAGGCAAACGATACACTGTATATTCACATAAAGCCATACCCACACTGCTGGTGTAGCCCACCTTTTGTCCTGAGACTTTAATATGGCATTAATGGCAAAAATGTGCTAGCTCACCATTAATTAGAAATAAAAAGGTTGGCAAAAAATGCATCTGAAAACTCACCAGATTGATGCTTTAAAATATGTAATTTTAAAAAAATTCTAAGGGGGAGCATGCTCCCGGACCCTAGGGGTAATATTCTTCTCATCTTTTTCACCCCTGACCCATTTTCATGCCTGAAAGGTCTCCAAAAAATCTTTATTTTGGAGTTAGTTGAACCAATGTTAAAATGAAAGCTATTTTACAATATACATATTATTGGTTTCTGTAGGAAAAAAGAGCGAGTGGTGGCAGCGGAGCTCATTGGGTGCTCAGCACCCCTAAAGCTCTAACCCTAGAATCGCCTCTGATTTAACTAAGGCCTATCCTGGCTTTAACTAAGCCTTGTCTGTGGCCTTAAAGTTGAATAAAGAAGCTTTCCATTGATGTATGGTTAACTAAAATAGGACAATGTTTGGCTGAAATACAACTATTTGAAAATCTGGAATCTGAGGGTGCAAATTTTTTTTTTATGGTAGAAACAACGTTTTTTTGCTACAAACATACCCGTGTTACTGGTTTTGTGGTCCAGCGTGACATTTGTATTTTGTGTAAGTGTTTTATTTAGATTTTATTATTTTATTTAATATTAAAATGATTTATTTACATGATTTAATTGTAATTGATCATTTTTTCATTAACTCATGAACCCCCTGCAATTGCGTTGTGAACCCTACACTGAAAAAAAAAATCCTTTCAATTTACGTAATTTTAATGTGTACATTGGTCCCACATAATCCGATTGTGTAAAACAAACATAATTTTCCCATTTAATTTTTATGTGTCAGATCAAAACATTTTAATTATTTTAAGTAGTCTAATATAAATATGTTGACTCAAAGTGCTTTTTCCTCTTTAGTATAACACATTTATTTTGTAATGTTTAAGTAATTTTATTATGTAAGGGGACTAGATTTTCATCTGTAATTCCAACATGCTTTTTTAATGCTTATATTATGGGATTATGTAACTCTAAAGCAATTTCATTATGTCTCTGGCACCAGAATAATCACCCATAATTATCCAAATGTTATTTATTTCTTTTTTAAATACAAAATACATTTGCATTGGCATAAAAAGCAACAAATGTTTTTTTTTAACAAATGTTTAGTGATATTGAGGCAAACCACTGCTTTCAGATCATCAATTCATTTAAATCATTACACATTAATTCATTAACAGTCAATAACTATTACAACAATCAGCACATGCAGTACATACAAAGGGGCAATTTCCCAGACAGGTTGTAGATTAATCCATGACTAGGCCCTAGTTATATTAGAATATTTTTTTCAAAAAAAGTTTACAAACAAACCTACCTTACAAAAACAACACTGGAGTACATCTTGAGACAAAACAATGGCACTGATATATGTCAAGATATGTCAGTGCAATATGTTTTCAAATTAAGGCATTGCAAAAGTCTGGGACTAGGAAAAGCCCCATCTGTAAAACTGACCCAAATGTTTAAAATAGTTACTATCACAGTAGATTTAGAAGTGCTAAAACACAAACACTGCATTCCAAAGAGAAATTCAAAACAGTAAGTACTATTATTTTTTAAATGGATTTACAAACTGGAAAATATCAATCCTTCAGAAAGTCAGAGCTACAGCATTTGTATAAACTGATAATCAAAGATTCAACAAAAACAAAACACAACAACCATTTCCAAAATCAACCCCGAGCAGCAAACTGTTAATGTTTTAATAAGAGAAAACACTTAAAACAGATAAATAAAAAGAACATAAATGAGCTGCACAGTCTTTCTGATCCTTTCACTGAAAGAAACTGCTCGTTAAAGTTACGCTCAATGCAGTTCCATTAAAATCTTTTGGATTTCCTCCAAAATAAAGCGGAGATCAGGACAGCTCAGGTTTAAGGCATACATCAGCTCAAACAACATGGCACGATTTTGCAACACCTTCATGCCTTCCAGGACTATACAAAGATCCTCTTCTTCAAGAAGCATGTTGTTTGAGAGCACAAATCCCAACATTGGTGTCTTCAAATGACCTCACTGATGCTGACTTCATCCATGCCCTGTAGAAAACAGACCAATTTAGTTAAAGAAACAGAAAAAAGTTACTGTTACAATAAAAGTGTAATTGGAAATTAGTACAATGCAAACAAATATAAATGTAAGTATACAAACCCATGTGCATTGCCACAGCATGTTACAATTGGTTACAAATATATGGGTTACAAAGCAAGGCAGCTGCACTGTCCACTGCTCCAGGTGTGTGTGTGTGTGTGTGTGTGTGTGTGTGTGTGTGTGTGTGTGTGTGTGTGTGTGTACTACACTGGAATGAGTTAAATAAAGAGGCCACATTTCGAGTGTGTGCTAGCATACCTGACAATCACATCAAAAGTTAATTCTCTCATTTTCTCACTCTCATGTTGTTACAGACCTGTATAAATGTCTTTGTTCTGATGAACACGAAGGAAGACATTTATTTTGAGGAATGTTTGCAACCAAACTGTTCATGAGCCCCATTCACTTCAATAGTATTATTTTTCCCCACTATGGAAGTGAATGGGGCTTATGATTGGTTTGGGTACAAACATTCCTCAAAATATCTTCCTTAGTGTTCATCAGAACAAAGACATTTATAAAGATTTGTAACAACATGATAGGGAGTAAGTGATGAGAATTTTTATTTTTGGGTGAACTACCCCTTTAAATCTTCCCAGGTGTTTTAATGACCCTTGTGCCAAAAGATGTAACTAAAACATACTACATTTTCTGTACTTCCAACAAGGTTTACACATTTTTATGTCTATGAATCTATATTACTTACTTCTGTCATTTGATCATTAATTGTTTGAAGTCTTTTTGCTAGCTGTCCTCCTTTCTGATAGAAGAGTTTCATCAGGTTTTTGGATTGGAGGTCCAGGTGACACAGGAACATAAGACAGTAGTGATTCTTTTAAATTCAGCATTTATCTGAAAACAGATTAACCAACCATTGTATATTTGAGTACTGCGAGTCAAAGAATAATACATGTATATTAGTTACAAAATAAGATTTAGCTCCTAACAGCAGTAAAACAGTGATAGGAATTACTTACCAATGCTTTTGAGTGTGTGCAAGGATGATGACCTATAAGAGGAAATATTCAGATGTGAAATCAACACATAACCTCAAATGATGAAGGTCACACATACACAGAACAATAATGAAATAAGTATTATATCTGTCATAGGACGCAATTTTGGACAAAATTAGATCTTAAAACAACAAGGTTCTCCTCTGAAAACGTCAGCTTTAAGGTGTGGCACTTCAAAGCGATTTTTTTCAGTTAATATACCAGAGGTCACGCGAGACATTGAAAAAAGCTTTTTCGGATAGAATCAAGTGTTGCTCGTGGCGTAGCGAAGTCACGAATAACTGACGCGGGTCTGATAATCTGATTAAGCAGACAGTTTGTTTAATACGCAATGTCATTATTAATGTAGTCAATTGATATCATCTGGTAAATTACTTGGATAACGTTAACGTACTCTGGACAGAACGTTTGGTTAGCGTTTTATTTGTCCTGAACCGTTTCCATAGAACAGCTGAGTAAAAAGTGCCTCAAAAGTCAACTCAAAGCTGACAGTTTTCATCTTGGATAAAACTACCAAACGTGAAATAACGTTATACAGCTGACATTTTTAAAACACAGTTTTTTTTATGAGCCTTACACTTAACGTTACTGACTGACTGACTGACTGTAACATTAACTTACTCCACCAACCTCCTCCAAACTAATTTTTACTACAAGTAATTGCAATGGCAACATATTGTAAAAAAACTGTCTATCTAGTGAAGATGTATCACGTATAAAGTGAACATAAATAAATAATAGAACTTACTTTAATAACGTGGTGTCCGTCTGAGAGAGTTCTTCTGACTGACTGCTGCTGCTGAGTCTTCATTTTGGCGCCCAAAACAAACGATGTTTATTCTTCTTTTATGGCAGTTGACGTCCTTCTCATTGAGCTATACTGCCCCTGCTGCTCAGGAGGTGCCGTTTGTGTGCAAACCCAATTTTATTGCTTTAAGTATTCAATTCAATCAATTTTAATCAATGTGAGAATAATGTGTTCATTTTACATTCAAACAAAACATTTTCATCCTAATCCATTAAATTATGTTTACACAAGGAATATAAATATTTTGTGTAGCATATACATGTTTATTTTATTTAAATTCAAAGACCCACCAAGTCCATTTTTTTCAGTGTACACTAACCTATAACATGTAGAAGAACGAGTCTATGACACAATGGAGACATTCCTAAAACATTCCTGAAGCTAGCTGTAAAATGAAGTAATCTGTACGTGACAACTTGCGGAAAGCTTAAGAGTTAAGAGAATTAGGATAATGTGTTAATAATGGATAAAAATTCCTTATTCTTATGGATTGAACTTTGAACTATGATCCTACAGAGAGCATTAGGTTTATATAATGCATTAGTCGAACTGGAACATACGCAGACAATGGAGCCAAACAGTGTAACAATACCGACACATCACACCCAACTGTGTAAATGCAACTTCACCCGGCACATCCTTAAACATTATACTACAATCAGCACACAACACAACAATGCCTTCAGTGAGCTGTGCTCTTGAATATCTAGTTTCTCATGGTTTTCATGTCATGGCGACATTTTAGATGTCATTCTGTGAGCTCACTATGTGATCGTTTTTCTTTGTTGTTAGTTTATCTATTGTCTGGACGTATAGTGTCCTAGATTGTTGTGTACAGAAAAGATTTTAATTATAATCTGCAGTGATCTTAGTCATGTTATAAACTCTAATCACACATACTTTATTTTTTATGCCTCTTCCTAGGTTCTAACATATAAATATATACAACTGTGCTCCAACCGTTTCTTTAGGCCGCCATTTTATTTTATCGAGCTTGGGCCTGCTCGACCAATCACCTTACTCACGGATGAACATGCATATCATTGTGGGACATGAAAGGCGGCGAAGGATACATCTGTGTTGTGGAATACGGCCTTATAGCGTCGGGCACAGTCAACCATAATACTAATGCGAAGACAGTTCCTATAGTAAATATTTCATCTTGCCTGATTATAACATATATGATTATTGTGTAAGTGTGGTTTAAGCATTTTTCATACATTCAGAATAAAGTTTAGCACAAATGTTTTTAGTGATTCATGATTTATTGGTGAAAATGTTTATAGGCAGATTTCACACACAATTTTGAGCATACACATGCTTAATGAATGAGACACACTGTCCTGGCATATTTTGAATCAAGCCTTTATTATTTATATTTGAATATTAAGCATGCACTCACCAGTCGGGTGTTGACCACTGGAAAGAGCAGCGCTAGAAGAGCTCCATTCAGCATATGAACCTGAAGCCTTTAAAAACAGAAAACAAGACTTTCAACGTCACAGGAGAAAACTTAAAACATCAGCAATATAAAATTAGTCAAGTTCTCTCAAAAAAGACATCTCTATATCTATATATATATCTAAATATATCTATATCTACCTATCCATCTATCTACCTACCCATCTATCTACCTACCTACCCACCTATCTATCTAGGGAACTGCACTGCGACCAAAATGGTCGCATATGCGACCTTTTGAACTGCCGTTGCGACCGTAATTTTTAATGGGTCGCAAATGTGCTACCTAATGTTTTAGACAATATGATATGATTTACTATGAGCATTTATTAAAACATAAATGTGGATTTTAAGAATGCGTTTTATAACGTGCTCTTGAGCCTTCAACACGTTGGCTTCATTTTGCGTGAAAGCACGTTGTGTCTCTCCCTATGAGTGTGCGTTCGCGTGCTCTCTGTTTCTTAATGAATTTGGTGCGACGCGAAGCAAGCTCAGTGTCTTCCATGTTTCTGAACTTGAGCAGAGGTCTTTCTTCACTGAGGACGCGGGACCCGTATGGTTCCGGGTTTATATTTTAAATGGTCAGTCGGGTCCGATTAGGTCCTAGTTTAATTACTTTGGGTCCCAAGTCTGATTAATATTGTGTGTATAACCCGAGTCGATCGGAAAACGGCCATGAGCGCTACCGCGCTAAAGCTCGAGTGCAGTTTCAGCGTGCCTCCGGTTACTATGGCGATGGTTCTTGTTACGACCACGCGCTGCATTTTCTTTCTCACATTTTTTAATAATCTTATTATTAATAAACCATATCTTTTCTAAAACCATATCCATATTTAAAAAGTTTGCACAGAGATTGTAGCAAAAAAGCAGTGCTAATGTCAAGCCCATTGCACTGAACGAGCAAAGCTTATGCTGACCCGGGATATAAAAAACGCAAAGCAATGTAAAGTCTGTCATCGGGACAGCAAGTAGACTTTTAAATTTGAAATAATGAGTGGATTGAGCTTTTTTAGTCGGCAAGAGAGAAATAGAAAGATAGAACATAAGAAGTAAAAGTGCCTATCTAATAGAAATTATAACCATTATAACATCAGTCACATTTATAATCTATAGACCTGCACTGTCTATTAATATACTATACATAGTACTGTATTATATTGAGTTTGATAAAAGGGGTCTAATTGCTTCATATATCAGTGCAAAAACAGTAAGTGTTTTCGTGGTGCTTTGACAAACAGTGTCAGCTTTGTTAATGGCAAAGAAAGTTTGGGGTGGTTAGATTAATGAAATATAATGTGAAATTAATATTAATTTTCAATAAATCAAAGTATTGTGTTGTGTCACACATTATTAGTTCTTCGTCACATGTATAGTAGACCATTATTTGTCAGTGGGTAATGACCGGCTACCACCACAAGTAAATTTCAGATCTGTGGCAACGTTTAAGGCGGCATGTGGTTTAAAAGATATAAAAAGCATATCTGTATGCAATACAGTTTCATTATTGTTCATTATTATCCAGAGCGCCTTAATATAACTTGAAAAAAATATGTGCGACCAAATCATATTTTGCGCCAGTAACTGAAAAAGTTGGTAGCGCAAGTGCCACCAGTGGAAAAGGTTAGTGTAGTTCCCTGACTACCTACCTACCTACCTACCTACCTACCTACCTACCTACCTACCTACCTACCTACCTACCTACCTACCTATCTATATATATATATATATATCTATATATATCTATATATATATATATATCTATATATATACATATATGTGTATATATATATATATCTATATATATATATATATATATATATATATATATATATATATATATATATATATATATATATATATATATATATATATATATATATTCATAATTTAGTGTGAATACTATAATAATATAAATAAAATAATATTGTAATAAATAATAATAATAATAAATAAATAAATAAATAAATAAGTAGTAGCAGTAATAATAATAAATAATAATAAAAATGAAATTAAAGCCACAGGAGGACATAAATAGGGCTGGGTATCGATTAATCTCATCCTATTCGATTCCGACTCACAAGGCCCTCAATTCAATTCAATTCAATACTCTATTTAATTCTCATTTCAATTAAATGAATGTAGGTTTAATACTATTCATAGTTATTAAAAAACACAAATAAATAAAATAAATAAAAATAAATTTCAAAGTCACTAACAAATGCACGCACGCACAATGTCAACAGGCTCTCCGTTTTAAAAATGTATAGCAACTTCTAACTAGTAAAAAAAAGTTAACAAAGGAAAACATCACCGTTTTTCAATATTTTACTATGTTCTTACCCCAACTTAAATTAATTAATACATACCCATCTTTTATCAATGTGTGCATTTTTAATCTTTGTACAGTATGCCGTGAATGTTTTAGCATTTAGCCTAGCCCCATTCATTCCTATGGCTCCAAACTAAAGTTTTATTTTATGCCACCATACTTACTCGTGTAACTACTCATGTAACAGTCTTTAAATAGTGAAAACATGGAAGTGTTTGGTGGGTTCTAAATTCATCCCTGTTTGGATCCTAAGGTATGAATGGGGCTATATGCTAATACATTTACGACGCACTGTACAAATTACAAGTGCATGCATTGAAAAAAGATAGGTATGTATTAATTTGTCTAAGATGAGTTAAGAACATAGTAAAAAATTGAAAAACGGTGGTGTTTTCCTTCAAACATTTAAGTACAACAAGGAAGCCCAGACCTAAAAAATCTCAAGTGTTCAGCTAAAATCTGTTCCAATATGCTGGTCAAAAACGCTTTTACAAGTGAGGTTGAAAAACCGGTTGGAAGACAAATACCTTGGTCCCTTTTAAAGCAACAAGACCATTAATGTACCCCATTAGTACTCACTTGCATGCTAATAGGAACTCTGTTGTATAACCTACACTAATAGAGTTTATAACCCTTTTCAGCATTGACACCAATGAATATATACAGAAAATAAGTATTTGTAATTTATGCACAAAGATGGTGTTCAGACTACAAATCATTCCCTCTAAACAGATTAGATTCCCTTAACAGTCCATATTGACCAGTTCAGTTACATTGGTCACTAAAAAAGCAAAACCATCCAATCGCCTAGATCTGCAGTTGAGTGCAGGCTACATTCAATCAATTTCAGTCGAAAACTTATTTATAATATGCCTAAAATAAAATTCACATCATCTGAGGTAATTTATTATTTATTGTCATCTGGGAACATCACTAGTATAGTACAGTACATTACATCTCACATTCAGGATTTCAGAAGGTCCCATGAGGAATTCAGCATCAACACGTTTTTAATTATGAGAAGTCAAAATAAAGCAAAGTATAACTAGATAGAAAAGTTTGTTGACAAACTTTATGTTGGCTTGACAAAGCCTGGCCTGAACGTTAAAAACGGTTTGACAGAAGTTTAGTTTAGTAGGCTATCTGGCTGTTAGTATGTTTAAGTATGAAGCTAGCCTGATTTAACATAAAGTTAGCATGATTAGCCTGAAGCTAGCATGAAGCTAACATGATTAGCATGAAGCTAACATGATTAGCATGAAGCTAGCATCAAATTAACATGATTAGCCTGAAGCTAGCATGAAGCTAACATGATTAGCATGAAGCTAGCATGATGTTAACATGAAATAGCATGAAGCTAGCATGATGCTAACATGAAATAGCATGAAGCTAGCATGAAGCTAACATGATTAGCATGATTAGCATGAAGCTAGCATGATGCTAACATGAATTAGCATGAAGTTAACATGAAGCTAGCATGATGCTAACATGAATTAGCATGAAGCTAGCATGATGCTAACATGAATTAGCATGAAGCTAGCATGATGCTAACATGAATTAGCATGAAGCTAGCATGATGCTAACATGAATAAGCATGAAGCTAGCATGATGCTAACATGAATAAGCATGAAGCTAGCATGATGCTAAAATGAATTAGCATGAAGTTAGCATGAAGCTAGCATGAAGCTAGCATGATGCTAACATGAATTAGCATGAAGCTAGCATGATGCTAACATGAATTAGCATGAAGCTAGCATGATGCTAACATGAATTAGCATGAAGCTAGCATGATGCTAACATGAATTAGCATGTAGCTAGCATGATGCTAACATGAATTAGCATGAAGCTAGCATGATGCTAACATGAATTAGCATGAAGCTAGCATGATGCTAACATGAATTAGCATGAAGTTAGCATGAAGCTAGCATGATGCTAACATGAATTAACATGAAGCTAGCATGATGCTAACATGAATTAGCATGAAGCTAGCATGATGCTAACATGAATTAGCATGAAGCTAGCATGATGCTAACATGAATTAGCATGAAGCTAGCATGATGCTAACATGAATTAGCATGAAGCTAGCATGACGCTAACATGAATTAGCATGAAGCTAGCATGACGCTAACATGAATTAGCATGAAGCTAGCATGATGCTAACATGAATTAGCATGAAGCTAGCATGATGCTAACATGAATTAGCATGAAGCTAGCATGATGCTAACATGAATTAGCATGAAGCTAGCATGATGCTAACATGAATTAACATGAAGCTAGCATGATGCTAACATGAATTAGCATGAAGCTAGCATGATGCTAACATGAATTAGCATTAAGCTAACATGATGCTAACATGAATACGCATGAAGTTAGCAAGATTTATTATGAAATTAGCATAAAGCTAGCATGAAACTAGCATGAAGCTAGTATGACTTAGCATGAAGCTAGCATAAGGCTAACATGACCAAAAGACCCAACCCCCATGTCTCTATGATGTTCGGATCCAGAGATATAAGGCTTTGTTTATTATGTTGCTAGGGTGCTCATATTTGGTTGCTAGGGGCGTGGCTTAATACCTCAATAAGTATCCTTAGAGACTGATTGGATGCCTGAGTAAAATGAGCCCACCCCCATGTCTCTGTGACACTGTGCTGCAAAGATATCCATCTGGGCATTTTATAATGGCAGTCTATGGGAGATGTTGCTAGGGTACCCAAAAATGGTTGCTAGGGGCGTGGCTTAATAGCTATGGGACGATCCAGAGAGACTGATTGGATGCCTGAGTAAAATGAGCCCACCCCCATGTCTCTATGACACTGTAAAGCGAAGATATTCCATCTGGAAAGTTTTTATTCCCTTATATGGGCGGGTTTCCTGCCCCGTTATAAGTCAATGGGGAATTTTGGGGGCCTCTTACACCCCAGGGGTGGAACTTACACCCCAATGTGAGGTATGTTCTCACAGTGCCTGCCAGCCTCTTCAAATGTGGTAACCCACAAGTTTCTACAAATTTCTCGCTCGCAGCTATGACCTGTCAAAGTTTGTCATAATGTTAAGTAAATGGGACTTTTCGGAAGTTTTATGTCCCGTTTTAGGAATTCTGTAAGTTGGATCCCGTCAAAAAGATATAGCACACTTCTTTAGACCAGTCAGAATGTCCGTGGAAAATTTTGTGGATGTAGCTTGAAAGCTGTCGGACGAGTTACGCGCAGAAATTTTAGTCTCAGAAGAAGAAGAATAATAACTAGATAGAAAAGTTTGTTGACAAACTTTATGTTGGCTTGACAAAGCGTAGCCTGTACGTTTAAAACGGTTTGACAGATGTATAGTTTAGTAGGCAATCTGGCTGTTAGTATGTTTAAGTATGAAGCTAGCCTGATTTAGCATGAAGCTAGCATGATTAGCCTGAAGCTAGCATGATGTTAACATGAAATAGCATGAAGCTAACATGATGCTAACATGATTAACATGAAGCTAGCATCAAGTTAGCATGATTAGCATGAAGCTAGCATGATGCTAACATGAATTAGCATGAAGCTAGCATGATGCTAACATGAATTAGCATGAAGCTAGCATGATGCTAACATGAATTAGCATGAAGTTAGCATGATGCTAACATGAATTAGCATGAAGCTAGCATGATGTTAACATGAATTAGCATAAAGCTAGCATGATGCTAACATGAATTAGCATGAAGTTAACTTGATGCTAACATGAATTAGCATGAAGCTAGCATGATGCTAACATGAATTAGCATGAAGCTAACATGATTAGCATGAAGCTAGCATCAGGTTAGCATGATTAGCATGAAGCTAGCATGATGCTAACATGAAATAGCATGAAGCTAGCATGATGCTAACATGAATTAGCATGAAGCTAGCATGATGCTAACATGAATTAGCATGAAGCCAGCATGATGCTAACATGAATTAGCATGAAGCCAGCACGATGCCAACATGAATTAACATAAAGCTAGCATGATGCTAACATGAAGTTAGCATGATGCTAACATGAATTAGCATGAAGCTAGCATGATGCTAACATGAATTAGTATGAAGCTAGCATGATGCTAACATGAATTAGCATGAAGCTAGCATGATGCTAACATGAATTAGCATTAAGCTAGCATGATGCTAACATGAATTAGCATGAAGCTAGCATGAGGCTAACATGAATTAGCATGAAGCTAGCATGATGTTAACATGAATTAGCATGAAGCTAGCATGATGCTAAGATGAATTAGCATGAAGCTAGCATGATGCTAACATGAATTGGCATGAAGCTAGCATTATGCTAACATGAATTAGCATGAAGCTAGCATGATGCTAACATGAATTAGCATGAAGCTAGCATGATGCTAACATGAATAAGCATGAAGTTAGCAAGATTTATTATGAAATTAGCATAAAGCTAGCATGAAACTAGCATGAAGCTAGTAAGACTTAGCATGAAGCTAGCATAAGGCTAACATGACCAAAAGACCCAACCCCCATGTCTCTATGATGTTCGGATCCAGAGATATAAGGCTTTGTTTATTATGTTGCTAGGGTGCTCATATTTGGTTGCCAGGGGCGTGGCTTAATACCTCAATAAGAATCCTTAGAGACTGATTGGATGCCTGAGTAAAATGAGCCCACCCCCATGTCTCTGTGACACTGTGCTCCAAAGATATCCATTTGGGCATTTTATAATGGCAGTCTATGGGAGATGTTGCTAGGGTACTCAAAAATGGTTGCTAGGGGCGTGGCTTAATAGCTATGGGACGATCCAGAGAGACTGATTGGATGCCTGAGTAAAATGAGCCCACCCCCATGTCTCTATGACACTGTAAAGCGAAGATATTCCATCTGGAACGTTTTTATTCCCTTATATGGCCGTGTTTCCTGCCCCGTTATAAGTCAATGGGGAATTTTGGGGGCCTCTTACACCCCAGGGGTGAAACTTACACCCCAATGTGAGGTATGTTCTCACAGTGCCTGCCAGCCTCTTCAAATGTGGTAACCCACAAGTTTCTACAAATTTCTCGCTCGCAGCTATGACCTGTCAAAGTTTGTCGCAATGTTAAGTAAATGGGACTTTTCGGAAGTTTTATGTCCCGTTTTAGGAATTCCGTAAGTCGGATCCCGTCAAAAAGATATAGCACACTTCTTTAGACCAGTCAGAATGTCCGTGGAAAATTTCGTGGTTGTAGCTTGAAAGCTGTCGGACGAGTTAGCCGCAGAAATTTTAGTCTCAGAAGAAGAAGAAGAAGAAGAATAATAACTAGATAGGTACATTTCCTAAAGAAAATGTGAGTGGTGCTTGCCGTGGCAAAATTCTGGGGACCATATATGATTATACTCCAAGCCAAAAGTAAAACGGTCCAACCCCCGTGTCTCTACGATGTTCTGATGCGGAGATATAAGGCTTTGTTTACTCTGTTGCTAGGGTACTGTATTTGGTTGCTAGGGAAAAAATGGCATCCACTAGTGATTACATGCCGAGTCACAATTAAAACGGTCCAACCCCCGTGTCTCTACGATGTTCTGCTGCGGAGATATAAGGCTTTGTTTACTCTGTTGCTAGGGTACTGTATTTGGTTGCTAGGGAAAAAATTGGCATCCCATAATGATTACACTCCGAGTCACGAGTCAAACGGTCCAACCCCCGTGTCTCTAAGATGTTCTGATGCGGAGATATAAGGCTTTGTTTACTCTGTTGCTAGGGTACTGTATTTGGTTGCTAGGGAAAAAAATTGGCATCCCATAATGATTACACTCCGAGTCACGAGTCAAACGGTCCAACCCCCGTGTCTCTACGATGTTCTGATGCGGAGATATAAGGCTTTGTTTACTCTGTTGCTAGGGTACTGTATTTGGTTGCTAGGGAAAAAATTGGCATTCCATAATGATTATACTCCGAGTCAAGAGTCAAACGGTCCAACCCCCGTGTCTCTACGATGTTCTGATGCGGAGATATAAGGGTTTGTTTACTCTGTTGCTAGGGTACTGTATTTGGTTGCTAGGGAAAAATTTGGCATCCCATAATGATTACACTCCGAGTCACGAGTCAAACGGTCCAACCCCCGTGTCTCTACGATGTTCTGATGCGGAGATATAAGGCTTTGTTTACTCTGTTGCTAGGGTACTGTATTTGGTTGCTAGGGAAAAAATTGGCATCCCATAATGATTACACTTCGAGTCACGAGTCAAACGGTCCAACCCCCGTGTCTCTAAGATGTTCTGATGCGGAGATATAAGGCTTTGTTTACTCTGTTGCTAGGGTACTGTATTTGGTTGCTAGGGAAAAAATTGGCATCCCATAATGATTACACTCTGAGTCGCAAGTCAAACGGTCCAACCCCCGTGTCTCTACGATGTTCGGATGCCGAGATATAACTGTTTGAATTTTATGTTGCTAGGGTGCTCAAAAGTGGTTGCTAGGGGCGTGGCTTATACCTGTGTAAGTATCCTGAGAGACTGATTGGATGCCTGAGTAAAATGAGTCCACCCCCATGTCTCTATGACACTGTGGTGCAAAGATATCCATCTGGGCATTTTATAATGGCAGTCTATGGGAGATGTTGCTAGGGTGGCCAAATTGTTGCTAGGGGCGTGGCTTAATAGCTCTGGGATGATCCTGAGAGACTGATTGGATGCCCGAGTAAAATGAGCCCACCCACTTATCTCTACGACACTGCAAAGCAAAGATATCCCATCTGGAACGGTTGTATTCCCTTATATGGGCGTGTTCCCTGCCCCATTATAAGTCAATGGGGCACTTTTGGGTGCCTCTTACACCCCAGGGGTACAACTTACACCCCAATGTGATGTATGTTCTTACAGAGTCTATCACCCTCTTCAAATGTTGTAACCCACATGTTTCTACAAAATCCTCGAGCGGAGCTATGAGTTGTCAAAGTTGGGCCCAATGTTAAGTCAATGGGATTTTTTGGGTGGTTTTTCGCCCCCCTTTCGAAAATCCTGCACCCGATGGCTTATAAAAGTCATAGCACACCTCTCCTCAATAATCCGGTCAATTTGAGCCCTCTTTCATGGGACTACGGCAAACCGTGCGGGACGAGTTACGCGCCGAAATTTTGTCCAGAATATAAGAAAAATAATAATAATATCCCTGAGCAATAGTAATAGTGATGCCTTGCATAAATGCAAGCACCACTAATAAGTTTAAATACAATATCAGTATGTTGGCTTTGTCAAGCCAACATAATAATAAGTTTAAATACAATATCAGTATGTTGGCTTTGTCAAGCCAACATAATTAACACTGTTCTGTCAAAGCAGGCACCTTCATAAGACTGCTACATAACAAAGGTTTTACATGAGGTGTTATTTTTATAATGTCACAAAGCAAGTCCATACGTAAAGGATAATTGACGATGGGCCATTAAAATATTAGAAAATAATGCATTTCCAAGGCGGTAATGCGACAAAAAGCAGAGTGGGTGTGCATTATTTGTTATTTTACTACGGGTCCGTTGAATGCTTAAATCTGATTGGCTGATGAACGTTCTGAGGTGTGCAATTATTTTCTGGGAAACGCACGGAGAACGTAGTTCCAGGCAGCTCTCTTGACAGCATTACAGGTCCATATCACTTTGCATAGTTAACTGTAATAGCGGACTAACAAAAACAACATGACAGACGATTTTCCGAGGCAATAATAGCGCTGTATAGAGATGCACAGAGGTAGCCTCCCTCTCTCTCTCTCTGTGTGTCTCTGTCCCTCTCGCTCTCTTTCTAATAACTTAATTAATAACCGCATTAGAATGCTATCAACGGCTCAAGCCTCCATTGTCAGCTTTAAAATGACGTTTTGGAACAAGCAAAAGGGCCGTTGGATAAGACGCAGAAGAAATAGTCCTACTCACAATAGCGATTTAAGTACAAAATACAGACAAATCTCTTTAAATATATCATGTGATCGATGTCTTGAGGTGTGGTAACTATAGTATAAGTGGAATATTTGACTCCGGGTCATTGAATTATTGAAAAATAATGCACACCTGAGGTGTAACGGCGCATCACCACCTCGTGTGTGCATTGTTTTTCTAATAATTCAACGGCCTGTCGTCGAAAAAAAAAAGGTTATCTTGTAGTTGTTTATTGTTTTGGCTGATCATGATGCATGAATATCAATCCTTCCTACCATGATGTATATACTGGACTACTATTGTTTTACCATAGTAAACTATACTTTTTCTCCTCTCAGATTTTTGTCATTTCTCTATTGTCCTTAAAATTCAGTTTAAGTATTGTTAGTATGTGAAGTAAGACTTTTGCTTAAGTAATGTTTACCACTGCCACAAAGATCCCAGTGTTATCAGGTGATGATAATCTCTACTAGCTCTAGGCTTCAAGATCTCTCACTGATAAGGCCTTAAACAAGTTCCTCTTAAAGCCATACTATTTAAATAAGTTGTAAATAACTGAAAGTGCATTTGCATGAGGTAATATCACGTTACCACTCCACCACTGACATGCATTTGGAATCTGATTGGTGCTTCAGGAGAAGCCCCACCCACCACATACATTTTTACAAAGCAAATAGTCTGAGTATACCTGTAGAAATACTTTAAAGAGATGTGAAGTTAGTTTAAAATAGGTAATATACCAAACCCTACCCAGTCCTTCCAGAAAAACACAGTTGTTTTGTGATTGTTGCGAGCAAAAATCCTTGATCTTGTGGCGCATTTTTCTAAAAAATGCGATGGAATATGCGGGATATTTATGCAATTTTATGCGATGAAATTGCGGGAACTTGCAGAAATTGCGGGAACTTGCAGAAATTGCGGGAACTTGCAGAAATTGCGGGAACTTGCAGAAATTGCGGGAACTTTGCAGAAATTGCGGGAACTTTGCAGAAATTGCGGGAACTTTGCAGAAATTGCGGGAACTTGCAAAAACTGTTTGCAGCTTTTCAATGATGGTCACGTCACAATCACGTCACTTCATAATGTTCCCATGGCAACAGGGGACATGGCTGCGCTTGTTTGAAATAAATGCAACATTTTTCAACGTTCTGCTAAGAAGATATGTGTGATTTTTGCTACGAAAATGCAGGAATTATGAAATCATGCAAGCCCGCATATTTTGCACACGGAAAACTGCTATTTATGCTACGAAAGTGCAGCGTATTTGAAAAAATTTGCATTACTGATGCAATGCTCTTCCAATCGAGCTACTTTAAGTTGGAGTCTCAGAACAGTAAGGCCATTTATTATTTTTGTTAGCTGCTGTTGGGGAAGAAACGTTTTATTTAAGAAAATTGGCAGTGTTCACATCATGTTGCAGTCCACTCAGAGAAAACCAGGGTTAAGTGCTTTGCTCAAGGCCTCAATATTAACGAAAGCTCATTACTACTTTGAATTGAATTTTTTAAATTAGTGCTCCAGATCCATAAAGACCCCAGCAATTCAGTGAATTTTAATGTCAGAGCTCCTTTAGCCTAAAGAGACTTGAGGCTAAGTGTGTTTGCTTAAAGCCACAGCATTAATAGCATAAGATTATGATCTCCAAGACTCTTGAGGAAGTAATCCTTAATCTTCATGTTGCCAGGCCAGTCTCTTAAACATTGTTATTATTGCCATCCGGCATTAATGGATGCTGATTGGATTGATAGAGCAACATGATAGAAGTGACGTTCCACTTTCTGGAAAACTCTAATGTCCTTCCTGACAGCAAACATCAGGCTTTCGTCAACACATCAGAGATAGATTTACATTTGCAGTTACTACAGAGCACCCATTTTTGAAAGGCCAGTTTAATGCAGTTTAATACATTGTTTTTTTTACATCTAATTAATTAAACTGAAAAGTAACTCGCATTACTGTTAAAAAGTAACTCAAAATATTAATGTGTACATTTATAAAGTAATGCGTTACTTTCAGGGCTCGAAATTGCGACCATTTTGGTCGCAAATGCAACCGAAATTTAATCTGTGCGACCTTAAAATATATTTGGGAGCATTTGTGCGACTGCCCATTTTGTTGTGGTGCGACTTTTAGATTGTGATGCATGCTGCGTGATAATGAAGACCGCAGATTGGCTAATATGAGCGTCAGTCATTCCTTGTTGCCGTGCTACATACGTGAAGCGCGGAAATATGAAAAGATGAACCGCGAGCATGACGAGAACGAGCCGATTACAGCCAATGTTACTACTGTAATTAATGACGACGATCCGGATTCAAATGCGACTCCAACACCGGAAGATAAGACTTGACGTTAAACCTTTCGGAGAAAGTGGCTTAAAGATTTCGAGTGTCTCCGCTATGAAAATGGCTCGACGTACTTACTGTGTTTACTGTAAATCCTGTAAAACGGCGTTGGTGGGGGAATCAAAACATTTTAAGCACCAGACGTACCTTGCTTAAACATGGGAAAGTGCCAAAAACACAAGATGTGTCGTGACAAATGTGTTCATTATTAATGGAGACACCGACCTGTACGTCTGTCAGTGTGTTTGATAATGTATGTGCGCATGCGCTGGTGAATGGACATCCGACAAACATCCTTGTGGTCCATGTTGATGTGGAACACGACAATGCTGATGGTATGTTTTTGTTGTATTTTTTAAACATTGCCTATTTAGTAGTAATAGCATCTTGGTAATGCAGTTATCAATACCAATATATATTAGCCTTCTATATTAAGGTCACTTTTGTAATGTCACAATTAATCAGTGTTTTACGTGTTTGCTAGATTTTCCATTGTAATCTTAATCATGTTACCTGTAATTGTTAAATTATTATTGCTGCTATACTATTTCAACAGCATTTGGGTATTAATTTAGGAGTCTATGCAGCAAAAAAAATAAAATAAAATAGAAGACCAAATTTTAAATGCTGGCCATAGGATGTGTAAAGCCCGGTGGTGGTGTTTTTTTTTTTTAATAAAATAAATCTATTTACATTTACATTGTAGTTGTGGTGCTTTTTAATTTTTGGATGGGTGCGCCTAAATTTTTGCTGGTGCTCCTAACTCTTTAAAGTTGGGAGCACCAGTGCTACCAAATAAAAAAGTTAATTTTGAGCCCTGACTTTACTCTTTACTTCAGAAAAGTAATAATATTATGAAATGCACATTACTTGTAATGCGTTACCCCCAACACTGCATTGTGTCAAAAGACGTAATTGCGTGTATAGACATTGATGTATAGATGTGTAATTGCTTTTTTATTTTTGCATTACTACCATTAGTATTAAAAAATTTGCCAAAGTATTAATCAGCTAATAAAAAAACATTCGATTAATCGAACAAACTAATAGATAGATAGAATAATCACTCACAAAAAAAATGTTAGCTGCAGACCTAATGTCGTGCACACAACACTGACGCCAAAGTTTGGAGCTGTTATTCTGACTTTGCCAAACTTTCTAATAATAAAAGATTATTTTTCCAACTGAAACCAGATATTTCAAATGCAAGTAAACGTACTAAGCGATTAATTCTCACGCTGTCAACTAATACCCATCTTGAGCACCCACAGACACAGGTGCTGACAGGTTAAAGGTCTATTTTAGGTAACATCTGGTGATCCACATACATCTGAATACCTCATGCTTAGAGACCAAACACAAGAGCTGACGTCTCTGGGTTAATATTGCACAAGAGTGACAGAGAGAGTTTTCCTGCTGCAGGGATACTCACCTAAAAATGACCATAGCGATTTTGCTAGGAGGACATGCGAGCAGGATGATCTGCAAAAGAAGAAATGAGAAATCTTAATGATTCTTTCAAAGGGAACTTGCAGTTTAGTTGTAATTACTTTTGACTTTTTGAAATATTTATTCATTCAGTTCTTGCAAACCACTGCGGTGTGTATTGCGGTATGCACATTTGCAATATTGTGTTATATTCTGGATGAAGTAATTATTACGTCTATACAAAACCCGTATAACTGCATGATATTGAAGAAAAACAGAACATGCAATTCGAGAAAATAATGCATTGTTTTTAAAATCAATTTGAGTAATAATAATAATGAAATTAATAATAAAAGAAAAGAAAGCATCACTCTCGCAGTATCAGCAGTATCTCTGCTATCTGCAGTGACCTAAAAGTTTGACTTACTGAGATAATAAAATCATTCAGTTCTTGCAAACACTGCAATGTGTATTGCGATATGCACATTTGCAATATTTCATTATATTCTGAATGAAGTAATTATTACATTTATGCAAAACCAATACTGCATGATACTGAAGAAAAACAGGACATGCAATGCAATGAAATAATGCATTACGTTTGTAAAATGAATTTGAGTAATGATAATACAAATTCACAATAAAATTAAAGAAAGCATCACTCTCTGCTATCTAAATTTCGACTTTTTGAGATTTTAAATCATATCTATCACTATCTATCTATCTATCACTATCTATCTATCTATCACTATCTATCTATCACTATCTATCCATCCATCCATCCATCCATCCATCCATCCATCCATCCATCCATCCATCCATCCATCCATCCATCCATCCATCCATCCATCCATCCGTCCATCCATCCGTCTGTCTATCCGTCTATCTGTCTGTCTATCTGTCTGTCTATCTGTCTGTCTATCTGTCTGTCTATCTGTCTGTCTATCTGTCTGTCTATGAATTTGTGTAACGTTATTAATATATTATAGGGCTTGGATTTTTTTAGACCAATTTATCATTTTAGAGGTTACGCAGTTACTTCAAGTAACCAATCGTCCACTTTGTTTCTTTGTAGATGTCAAGTCAATGTAAAGTAAATATTATTTATACACCGGCTTTATTATGGAACCTACAATACAATTGGTTCACAGAGTTCACAGTGTATCTACTGTGTCTTTTATTTGCTTTGACCTTTATGTGGAACTATAAACAAACGAGTACCGGCCAAGCCAAGCATATCTTATCAGCACAGTTATCATGTTATCAGTGGTTGAGTGTTAATCAAACAGCAATCCAGCTAGTGAAAAACAAGGACCTAGCATACTATAATGAGATAACGAAACATAACTGAAATAATTGTGAAGCATAAAGATCAACACAGCGTGGATTTATGACTCGCTGTAAGTGCAGGAATAATCGGCACACTTTAAATGCACTGTAAGGGGTTCGGGTTGCCTTCCTGTAACTTGTATGACAGGAAAGCAAAACATGTGTCCGCAGATGCCAGGTGAACTACAGCAGGATCTGACATTCATTGGTTACATAACAGGATAACTTTGGCTTTCATAGGGGTGAGCACCAGCCCAGCCCAGTGCTTGCTTCAAAACCTAAACTATACTTGAAGATTTCCTAGGAAAAAGTGATGTTTGCTTGTGCAAAACCCATTACCACGATGATAATGTGGTCACTCAGGGCCTTAAATGGTCTCTGTATTATAATTGGATATGTCTCTGGTTAAATGGAAGTAGATTGAAATGGTCTGGCTTGCTTTATCATGCACCAGGCAAAAAGCATCCAAGTAATCTAATTGAATGTTTTTTACTCAGAG
Organism: Misgurnus anguillicaudatus; assembly: GCF_027580225.2. NCBI lineage: Eukaryota > Metazoa > Chordata > Actinopteri > Cypriniformes > Cobitidae > Misgurnus > Misgurnus anguillicaudatus. The sequence goes on from NC_073345.2 coordinate 13,214,617, forward strand.
ATTCTGGAAAAGCCACAGATAATGTGCATCATTTGATTTTGGTTAATGCACATCGATTTTCTGGAATTTTCAGGATGTAACATGTAATGTTATTGTGATCGTACACTTGGAGTTTTCCGAAGTCTTTATAGTTTGCTTTTTATCTAGAGATGCTCTGATTGATGGGGTGCCAATCATTATCAGACATTAAATGCTTTAAGTGAAAAAATTTAAGTAGTGCACACACAAACACCCGGAGCAGTGGGCAGCAATTATGGTAAGGTGCCTTGCTCAAGAGCACCACAGTCGCAACCTACCGGCCATGAGACTCGAACCAGCAACTCTCAGGTTACAAGCCCAACTCTTTAACCACTAGGTTACAACTGACCGTTGCCGATCGTATAGGGCTGTTGCTGTAACTGCAATCCCATATTACCGCACTACTGTCCTCATTCGGTACTCGCATATATTTCTACATATTTTCGACCAAGGAACAAAAAATATATAATGTTAGTTGTTATGGATAGAATTTAAACTTGTTATGAAATGATGACAAAATCTAAACGTCTACAAATTATCTCTCCAACTTAAAGAGTAACTAAACCCTAATCCAACTTTTTTTAGTTACTGATCTGTAAGAATGATGCTTTATTAGTGCTGTTCATTGATTTTAGTAAGTTTTTTGACATTTGGATATAAAGTGTTTCAATACTACAATATATGGTATAAAAACGTCTGAGTGCTGCCCTCTTCAGGTTGAACGGTGGCTACTGCAGTTGAATTGTCCTATTGGATGTTGGGTCCAAAAAATGACTTGTGACGTAAGCATGTTCAAGCTTACCACGCCCTTGTTACGATCACACCACACACTTGGTACGAGCTTAGTTCGTCCCCTCTATCTCTGTTAGGATCTGCCCACTTTTTTGCATTTTTCAAATATTGCCAGTGGGTGGAGTCAGTCTCTGACCAGGGGTTTAGTTACGCTTTAATGTACCCTAAATAATGATTCATTCGCTTTCATACTTTATAGAGTGATACGCAAGCATACGAAGCAGTGTGCTCTTGTATTGCTCTAGCTGTGACTTTGTCATAGTCTACTCCTGTCTGTCTGCGCAGCTCTGCGTAAAGTCGAACACGCCTACTGACTTGACTACATTTACAGGTCTGCAGAACAGTCCTGCAATGTGAAACATTGGTGCTAAGGAAATCCAGGCACGAAAAGCACACTGAGCATTTCACAACCTTATCAGATATTTGAAGGTTAGTCATGTAAACGTCACCCGAGCTGACAAAATTAGTAGGAATAAGCAAATTGTCATAAATGAGTTATTGATATTTTGATTATTAAAAAATCTTCAAAATTATGTATGATTTTTTGTTGTATCAGCCCCCAACTCTACAATGGGTGTATAGGTTCACTGGAACAATCCTTCCTAAAATGCACTAAACTTTCGTTTACAAAGACGTGAAACTCACAGAGTGGTCAGGGGTGTGATATGTTCACACAAAAATCGCTGCAAAAGACCCTTTCCAACAAGTTTTATCATAGTTTTTGTCCAACTCCATTGACTTGTATTAGATGTGCTGTGAGGTACGGTATTACTCCTCAAGTTTACAACGAATGCTAAAACACCTGTTGGAAAGCATCTCCTGCAGCGACCCCCGTGTGAGCACACCAGTGAACACCCCCGACCACCCGGTGAGTTTCACGTCTTTGTAAACGAAAGTTTAATGCATTTTAGGAAGGATTGTTCCAGTGCACCTATGAAACCATTGTAGAGGTGGGAGGTGATACAACAGAAACTGAAAATTCTTGGGCCAGCATCATGTCCAAATTTTAGTCAAAACCGTTCTATTTCATCATAAACAATCTGAAAACAGGGCTTTAGGTGTAAAATACCAAACTTGTCCTTTAAAGACACTGCTAATGCCGCTTTAGATGCGGATGTATGTACTCCTGTAATGTGTATGTATGATGACAGTACATGAACACATACACAGAACATTACTCCGCAAAAACTGCAATTTTATATTTCAATCAGAGATGACAAAAATCCTGATCTAATCATCTGCGATTTCACAATCTCAGCTTTAGTACGGATACTGAGGAGCTGCCGGATCTCTGCTTCGTTCCGATTCGCAGACATTTTATTGTCTTGATGGTTGATCTGGATTTAAAATCCCTATGTAAATGACAGCATGCCCTTCCTCACTACGACACACCGCTTTAAAAACAGTTCCCAGTCTTATGTTTACACAGGACGCGTTTTGGGACTGATCCCGGCGATGTTACTAGGTAAATCAACTAATGCTCACAGATAGCATAACTCCAGGGATGAGATATTTCATCTCTATTATGAATTAAAAAGGTAACTACTATGTTCTTCTGGACAGAAAATGTTCAGAAATGTTACAAAGCTTGGGTAAGAGTGTTGAAACACACAGTAAGGGTAAGAACGAATGGCCACTTCTGCTTTATTTGACCACAAACAAAACATCTCGAACCTTTATAGTGAGAAACACACAGGTCGTTTCATTAGCTTATTAGTTATATTTCTTTTGCTTTTAGTTTATTTGAGTGAACAGCTGGACAAACTTCACGCGCTGGTTAACGTTGTGCACCTACACACACACAAACACTGTTATTGAGCAAACTACATGAGAACAGAATTTTTATTTTTGGGTGCACTATCCCTTTAATAGTGCTATGAATGAAACATGTCAACAATGTTACTCATGTTGCATTTCTGCTTTTGTTTCACATTTGCTGCTCGTTTCTGTACATGATATATACAGACTAGACTGATATTGGCAAGCTCATAATAAGGTTTCAACCTTACAAGACTTGTACATAGGTTTACTGAGACACTTGGAGTTCAGGAGTACTAGGTCTGGTATAGTAAGATCACATTGTTTTTGGGGTGGGGCCAGATGGTTGCTCATTATGGAAAACTTTGCCTGGAGCAAAGGAACATTCTTTCCCCATCAATTTTAGACTAAAGTTTCATGTCTAGATACGAAGCGTGAAGGCCCAGCCCAATATCCGAGTACATAACCAAAGGGCAAATGTTCTTTAGGATAAACATAATAATAAAATATGAAATGAATAACCAATAACAAGTGGTTTGAGTGAACAACAGGAGCAGTTTGAATCTCCCCCACCAGCTGTTATAGCCTAAGGCCAGATGAAACCAAATTCAACAATTGTGTTTCTATCTGTTGTAAACATTTCAAAGTTAGGATAAGCTCACAGTTGTCTTAAATCTCAAAATGTAAGTTTTATTACATAATGACGACACATTATGTACTCAAAAACAAATGCAATTTTGACTGCCTATTTTAAAAACAATCTTTGGAAAGTAAACAATTTCATACACTGTAAAAAGTGAAAACTGCTACTTAAAATTTTTTTTGATTGGTAACACTTAAAAAATTTAGTATTATAACTAAAATTTGTAAC